>NC_134364.1:9398668-9489054 GCF_048569485.1 Anomaloglossus baeobatrachus | reverse complement strand
TCCTTCTCGCACATCCCCTGCCGCCCTCCTTCTCGCCCCCCCTCCTTCTCGCCGTCCCCTGCCCCCCCCTCACTTCTCGCCGTCCCCTGCCCCCCCCTCCCTCTCGCCGTCCCCTGCCCCCCCCTCCTTCTCGCCGTCCCCTGCCCCCCCCTCCTTCTCGCCGTCCCCTGCCCCTCCCCTCCTTCTCGCCGTCCCCTGCCCCCCCCCCTCCTCCTCGCCGTCCCCTGCCCCCCCCTCCCTCCTCGCCGTCCCCTGCCCCCCCCTCCTCCTCGCCGTCCCCTGCCCCCCCTCCTCCTCGCCGTCCCCTGCCCCTCCTCCTCCTCGCCGTCCCCTGCCCCCCCTCTCCTCCCTCGCCGTCCCCTGCCCCCCCTCCTCCTCGCCGTCCCCTGCCCCCCCCTCCTCCTCGCCGTCCCCTGCCCCCCCTCCTCCTCGCCGTCCCCTGCCCCCCCCTCCTCCTCGCCGTCCCCTGCCCCCCCCTCCTCCTCGCCGTCCCCTGCCCCCCCCCTCCTCCTCGCCGTCCCCTGCCCCCCCCTCCTCCCTCGCCGTCCCCTGCCCCTCCTCCTCCTCGCCGTCCCCCTGCCCCCCCCTCCTCCCTCGCCGTCCCCTGCCCCCTCCTCCTCCTCGCCGTCCCCTGCCCCCCCTCCTCCTCGCCGTCCCCCTGCCCCTCCTCCTCCCTCGCCGTCCCCCTGCCCCCCTCCTCCTCCTCGCCGTCCCCTGTCCCCCCCTCCTTCTCGCCGTCCCCTGTCCCCCCTCCTTCTCGCCGTCCCCTGCCCCCCCTCCTTCTCGCCGTCCCCTGCCCCCCACCTCCTCCTCCTCATTCCCCTGCCCCCCCCACCTCCTCCTCATTCCCTCTCCCCCTCACCGTCCCCTGCCCCCCACCTCCTCCTCACCATCCCTCGCCTTCTCCTCTTCACTGTCCCCCTGCCCTAACCCTCCACACTACCTTACCCTGCACCCCTTCACCCTCCTCCTCACCATCCCCTGAACCCCACCTCCTCCTCACCATCCCTCGCCTTCTCCTCTTCACTGTCCCCTGTACCCCCTCCTCATCCCCTTCCCCCCACCTCCTCCTCACCGTCCCCTGCCCCCCTCCTCCTCCTCACCATCCCTCGCCTTCTCCTCTTCACTGTCCCCTGCACCCCCTCCTCACCGTCCCCTGCCCCCCACCTCCTCCTCCTCACCATCCCTCGCCTTCTCCTCTTCACTGTCCCCTGCACCCCCTCCTCACCGTCCCCTGCCCCCCACCTCCTCCTCCTCACCATCCCTCGCCTTCTCCTCTTCACTGTCCCCTGTACCCCCTCACCCCCCTCCTCCTCCCCTTCCCCCCACCTCCTCCTCACCGTCCCCTGCCCCCCACCTCCTCACCATCCCTCGCCTTCTCCTCTTCACTGTCCCCTGCACCCCCTCCTCACCGTCCCCTGCCCCCCCTCCTCCTCGCCGTCCCCTGCCCCTCCTCCTCGCCGTCCCCTGCCCCTCCTCCTCCTCGCCGTCCCCTGCCCCCTCCTCCTCCTCGCCGTCCCCTGCCCCTCCTCCTCCTCGCCGTCCCCTGCCCCTCCTCCTCCTCGCCGTCCCCTGCCCCTCCTCCTCCTCGCCGTCCCCTGCCCCTCCTCCTCCTCGCCGTCCCCTGCCCCTCCTCCTCCTCGCCGTCCCCTGCCCCTCCTCCTCCTCGCCGTCCCCTGTCCCCCCTCCTTCTCGCCGTCCCCTGCCCCCCCTCCTTCTCGCCGTCCCCTGCCCCCCCTCCTTCTCGCCGTCCCCCTGCCCCCCCTCCTTCCTCGCCGTCCCCTGCCCCCCACCTCCTCCTCATTCCCCTGCCCCCCACCTCCTCCTCATTCCCCTGCCCCCACCTCCTCCTCATTCCCCTGCCCCCCCACCTCCTCCTCATTCCCCTGCCCCCCCACCTCCTCCTCATTCCCTCTCCCCCTCACCGTCCCCTGCCCCCCCACCTCCTCCTCACCATCCCTCCGCCTTCTCCTCTTCACTGTCCCCTGCCCTAACCCTCCACACTACCTTACCCTGCACCCCTTCACCCTCCTCCTCACCATCCCCTGAACCCCACCTCCTCCTCACCATCCCTCGCCTTCTCCTCTTCACTGTCCCCTGTACCCCCTCCTCATCCCCTTCCCCCCACCTCCTCCTCACCGTCCCCTGCCCCCCCTCCTCCTCCTCCTCACCATCCCTCGCCTTCTCCTCTTCACTGTCCCCTGCACCCCCTCCTCACCGTCCCCTGCCCCCCACCTCCTCCTCCTCACCATCCCTCGCCTTCTCCTCTTCACTGTCCCCTGCACCCCCTCCTCACCGTCCCCTGCCCCCCACCTCCTCACCATCCCTCGCCTTCTCCTCTTCACTGTCCCCTGTACCCCCTCACCCCCCTCCTCCTCCCCTTCCCCCCCACCTCCTCCTCACCGTCCCCTGCCCCCCACCTCCTCACCATCCCTCGCCTTCTCCTCTTCACTGTCCCCTGCACCCCCTCCTCACCGTCCCCTGCCCCCCACCTCCTCCTCACCGTCCCTCGCCTTCTCCTCTTCACTGTCCCCTGTACCCCCTCACCCCCCTCCTCCTCCCCTTCCCCCCACCTCCTCCTCACCGTCCCCTGCCCCCCACCTCCTCACCATCCCTCGCCTTCTCCTCTTCACTGTCCCCTGCACCCCCTCCTCACCGTCCCCTGCCCCCCACCTCCTCCTCACCGTCCCCTGCCTTCTCCTCTTCACTGTCCCCTGCACCCCCTCCTCATCCCCTTCCCCTCACCACCTGCCCCCATTACACAGAATGACTTTAGCTCCTCGTTGTCACCTGTTCATTCTGCGGTTCAGCGCCACTTCTGTCGCTGACTGATGACGTCACCGACCAGCGACACAAACATGCGTCAGAGCAGAGTTACTTGGTGCTGTTCCATTCCCCTCCCCCCGTCCGCTCCGGTTATATTTGCCCCTGAGTGTTACCGGAGCCGCAGTTTCCGCCGCCCGTCTACGGTGTGTTCCGAAATAACGGCTTCTGACAGGGCTGGGGCGCGCTAGACAGGGAGCCAATAGCCGCGTTGTTTACAATGACGTCACCGGAAAGGACCAATCAGGTGCTTCCTTCTATTCGCGCGGTCGGTTTGGATTCCGGTTGCTATAGTGACGCGGCCTCGGTTCTCTGAGGAGACATGTTCAGTGCCGGGACAGCGAGGGGTCCGCGGGGCAGTGAGCGGAGGAAGAAGCTGCTGCAGGTAACAACCCTCCTGCTGCCCGGAACCCAGAGACGTCCAGGGGAGGCAGAAACGTCCGGAGGAACAGAGACATCCGGGGGTTGTCGGAGAAGTCCGTGGGGGACAGAGACGTCAGGAGCGACAGAGAAGGCCAGGGTGTCAGAGACGTCCGGGGGTGACGGGGACGTCCGGGGGTGTCAGAGACGTCCGGGGGGTGACGGGGGACGTCCGGGGGTGTCAGAGACGTCCGGGGGTGACGGGGACGTCCGGGGGTGTCAGAGACGTCCGGGGGTGACGGGGACGTCCGGGGGTGTCAGAGACGTCCGGGGGTGACGGGGACGTCCGGGGGTGTCAGAGACGTCCGGGGGGCGACAGAGACGTCCGGGGGTGTCACAGGCGTCCGGGGGGTGTCAGAGACGTCCGGGGGTGACAGAGACGTCCGGGGGTGACAGAGACGTCCGGGGGTGTCAGAGACGTCCGTGGGTGTCAGAGGCGTCCGGTGGTGACAGAGGCGTCCGGGGGTGACGGGGACGTCCGTGGGTGTCAGAGGCGTCCATGGGTGTCAGAGGCGGTCCGGGGGTGTCACAGGCGTCCGTGGGTGTCACAGGCGTCCGGGGGTGTCACAGGAGTCCGGGGGTGTCAGAGGCGTCCCGGGGGTGTCAGAGGCGTCCGGGGGTGTCAGAGGCGTCCGGGGGGTGTCAGAGGCGTCCGGGGGTGTCAGAGGCGTGCGGGGGTGTCAGAGGCGTCCGGGGGTGTCAGAGGCGTCCGGGGGTATCAGAGGCGTCCATGGGTGTCACAGGCGTCCATGGGTGTCACAGGCGTCCGGGGGTGTCAGAGGCGTCCATGGGTGTCACAGGCGTCCGGGGGTGTCAGAGGCGTCCGGGGGTGTCAGAGGCGTCCATGGGTGTCACAGGCAAGTCCGGGGGGTGTCAGAGGCGTCCGGGGGTGTCAGAGGCGTCCGGGGGTGTCAGAGGCGTCCGGGGGTGTCAGAGGCGTCCGGGGGTGTCAGAGGCGTCCGGGGGTGTCAGAGGCGTCCGGGGGTGTCAGAGGCGTCCGGGGGTATCAGAGGCGTCCATGGGTGTCACAGGCGTCCATGGGTGTCACAGGCGTCCGGGGGTGTCAGAGGCGTCCATGGGTGTCACAGGCGTCCGGGGGTGTCAGAGGCGTCCGGGGGGTGTCCAGAGGCGTCCATGGGTGTCACAGGCGTCCATGGGTGTCACAGGCGTCCGGGGGTGTCAGAGGCGTCCATGGGTGTCACAGGCGTCCGGGGGTGTCAGAGGCGTCCGGGGGTGTCAGAGGCGTCCGGGGGTGTCAGAGGCGTCCGGGGGTGTCAGAGGCGTCCGGGGGTGTCAGAGGCGTCCATGGGTGTCAGAGGCGTCCGGGGGTGTCAGAGGCGTCCGGGGGTGTCAAAGGCGTCCGGGGGTGTCAGAGGCGTCCATGGGTGTCAGAGGCGTCCGGGGGTGTCAGAGGCGTCCGGGGGTGTCAGAGGCGTCCGGGGGTGTCAGAGGCGTCCGGGGGTGTCAGAGGCGTCCGGGGGTGTCAGAGGCGTCCGTGGGTGTCAGAGGCGTCCGTGGGTGACAGAGAAGGCCAGGTTGTCAGAGACGTCTGGAGGTGATAGACGTCTGTGGGGGACAGAGACGTCCGTGGGTGACAGACGTCTGTGGGTGTCAGAGGCGTCCGTGGGTGACAGACGTCTGTGGGGGGACAGAGGCGTCCGTGGGTGACAGACGTCTGTGGGGGACAGAGGCGTCCGTGGGTGACAGACGTCTGTGGGGGACAGAGGCGTCCGTGGGTGACAGACGTCTGTGGGGGACAGAGGCGTCCGTGGGTGACAGACGTCTGTGGGGGACAGAGGCGTCCGTGGGTGACAGACGTCTGTGGGGGACAGAGGCGTCCGTGGGTGACAGACGTCTGTGGGGGACAGAGGCGTCCGGGGGTGACAGAGGCGTCCGGGGGGTGACAGAGGCGTCCGGGGGTGACAGAGACATCTGTAGGGACAGAGAAGGCCAGGTTTGTCAGAGACGTCCGGGGGTGACAGAAGCATACGGGGTGACAGAGACGTCTGGAGGTGATAGAGACGTCCGGGGATTACAGAGGCGTCTGTAGGGACAGAGAAGACCAGGTTGTCAGAGACGTCCGGGGGTGACAGAGACGTCTGTAGGGACAGAGAAGGCCAGGTTGTCAGAGACGTCCGGGGGTGACAGAAGCATACGGGGTGACAGAGACGTCTGGAGGTGATAGAGACGTCCGGGGATTACAGAGGCGTCTGTAGGGACAGAGAAGACCAGGTTGTCAGGGTTGATAGAGACGTCTGGAGGTGATAGAAACGTCTGGAGGTGTCAGATTTGTTCGGGGGTGACAGAGACGTCCGGGGGTGATAGATGTCTGGGAGCGATAAAGACGTCGGGGGGGTGATAGAGACGTCCGGGGGGTGATGTCTGGGGGTGACAGAGACGTCCGGGGGTGATGTCTGGGGGTGACAGAGACGTCCGGGGGTGATGTCTGGGGGTGACAGAAACGTCCGGGGGTGATGTCTGGGGGTGACAGAGACGTCCGGGGGTGATGTCTGGGGGTGACAGAGACGTCCGGGGGTGATGTCTGGGGGTGACAGAGACGTCCGGGGGTGATGTCTGGGGGTGACAGAGACGTCCGGGGGTGATGTCTGGGGGTGACAGAGACGTCCAGGGGTGATAGATGTCTGGGAGCGATAAAGGCGTCGGGGGGTGATAGAGACGTCCGGGGGTGATAGACGTCGGGGGGCGATAAAGACGTCGGGGGGCGATAAAGACGTCGGGGGGCGATAGAGACGTCGGGGGGCGATAGAGACGTCGGGGGGCGATAGAGACGTCGGGGGGCGATAGAGACGTCGGGGGGCGATAGAGACGTCGGGGGGCGATAGAGACGTCCGGGGGCGATAGAGACGTCCGGGGGCGATAGAGACGTCCGGGGGCGATAGAGACGTCCGGGGGCGATAGAGACGTCCGGGGGCGATAGAGACGTCCGGGGGCGATAGAGACGTCCGGGGGCGATAGAGACGTCCGGGGGCGATAGAGACGTCCGGGGGTGATAGAGACGTCCGGGGGTGATAGATGTCTGGGGGTGTCAGAGACGTCTGGAGTGTTAGAGAGGTCCCAGGTGACGGGCAGAGATGTCCGGGGTGACGGGCAGAGACATCTGGGTGATGGGCGGAGTCATGGGCAGAAGCTGTGAGGGTGGGGTGATGGGGGGGATCTCGCAGGGGTGACTGTGGAGACCCTGGGGGACATTTCGGCTTCGTTCTCACGGGGCACAGGTGCGGCAGGTCCAGCATGTTGCAGGAGATTGTGGATAGGTGTCATGGTCGCTCTGCAGCGGATACATTTGAGCATCGCTGTAGATTGCAGCTCCGCAGCAGCTCGCGGTTTATGCCGCAGTCTTCACACCGCTCATCACTTAAATTATTGGCATAATCTGCGTTGCATTTCCAGATTTCAGTTACCATCTATTTCATTTTGTGCTGCAGATTCCAATCTTTTTATCACAGAAAACCCGCGTACAACCTGTGATGATTTTACTGCAGATTTTTCCCACATTAAGCTATAAAAAGTGAAGAAAAGGCGAGAGCAATCCTAAGTGGCTCCTGCACGATCTCTGCAGTGCTGAGGCCTCTGAATGCTGAATCCTCCCTGACTTCTATACCAGCGCAGACCCGCCACTCCAGACACCTCACATAAGGACGATTCCTCGCTGACTGTCCTGCCTCTGCAGTGCTGAGGCCTCTGGATGCTGAATCCTCCCTGACTTCTATACCAGCGCAGACCCGCCACTCCAGACACCTCACATAAGGACGATTCCTCGCTGACTGTCCTGTCTCTGCAGTGCTGAGGCCTCTGAATGCTGAATCCTCCCTGACTTCTATACCAGCGCAGACCCGCCACTCCAGACACCTCACATAAGGACGATTCCTCGCTGACTGTCCTGCCTCTGCAGTGCTGAGGCCTCTGGATGCTGAATCCTCCCTGACTTCTATACCAGCGCAGACCCGCCACTCCAGACACCTCACATAAGGACGATTCCTCGCTGACTGTCCTGTCTCTGCAGTGCTGAGGCCTCTGAATGCTGAATCCTCCCTGACTTCTATACCAGCGCAGACCCGCCACTCCAGACACCTCACATAAGGACGATTCCTCGCTGACTGTCCTGCCTCTGCAGTGCTGAGGCCTCTGAATGCTGAATCCTCCCTGACTTCTATATACCAGCGCAGACCCGCCACTCCGGACACCTCACATAAGGACGATTCCTCGCTGACTGTCCTGTCTCTGCAGTGCTGAGGCCTCTGAATGCTGAATCCTCCCTGACTTCTATACCAGCGCAGACCCGCCACTCCAGACACCTCACATAAGGACGATTCCTCGCTGACTGTCCTGCCTCTGCAGTGCTGAGGCCTCTGAATGCTGAATCCTCCCTGACTTCTATATACCAGCGCAGACCCGCCACTCCGGACACCTCACATAAGGACGATTCCTCGCTGACTGTCCTGTCTCTGCAGTGCTGAGGCCTCTGAATGCTGAATCCTCCCTGACTTCTATACCAGCGCAGACCCGCCACTCCAGACACCTCACATAAGGACGATTCCTCGCTGACTGTCCTGTCTCTGCAGTGCTGAGGCTTCTGAATGCTGAATCCTCCCTGACTTCTATATACCAGCGCAGACCCGCCACTCCAGACACCTCACATAAGGACGATTCCTCGCTGACTGTCCTGCCTCTGCAGTGCTGAGGCCTCTGGATGCTGAATCCTCCCTGACTTATATACCAGCGCAGACCCGCCACTCCGGACACCTCACATAAGGACGATTCCTCGCTGACTGTCCTGCCTCTGCAGTGCTGAGGCCTCTGAATGCTGAATCCTCCCTGACTTCTATACCAGCGCAGACCCGCCACTCCGGACACCTCACATAAGGACAATTCCTCGCTGACTGTCCTGTCTCTGCTGTGCTGAGGCCTCTGAATGCTGAATCCTCCCTGACTTCTATACCAGCGCAGACCCGCCACTCCAGACACCTCACATAAGGACAATTCCTCGCTGACTGTCCTGCCTCTGCAGTGCTGAGGCCTCTGGATGCTGAATCCTCCCTGACTTATATACCAGCGCAGACCCGCCACTCCAGACACCTCACATAAGGACGATTCCTCGCTGACTGTCCTGTCTCTGCAGTGCTGAGGCCTCTGAATGCTGAATCCTCCCTGACTTCTATACCAGCGCAGACCCGCCACTCCGGACACCTCACATAAGGACAATTCCTCGCTGACTGTCCTGCCTCTGCAGTGCTGAGGCCTCTGGATGCTGAATCCTCCCTGACTTATATACCAGCGCAGACCCGCCACTCCAGACACCTCACATAAGGACGATTCCTCGCTGACTGTCCTGTCTCTGCAGTGCTGAGGCCTCTGGATGCTGAATCCTCCCTGACTTCTATACCAGCGCAGACCCGCCACTCCAGACACCTCACATAAGGACGATTCCTCGCTGACTGTCCTGCCTCTGCAGTGCTGAGGCTTCTGGATGCTGAATCCTCCCTGACTTCTATATACCAGCGCAGACCCGCCACTCCAGACACCTCACATAAGGACGATTCCTCGCTGACTGTCCTGTCTCTGCAGTGCTGAGGCCTCTGAATGCTGAATCCTCCCTGACTTCTATATACCAGCGCAGACCCGCCACTCCAGACACCTCACATAAGGACGATTCCTCGCTGACTGTCCTGCCTCTGCAGTGCTGAGGCCTCTGAATGCTGAATCCTCCCTGACTTCTATACCAGCGCAGACCCGCCACTCCAGACACCTCACATAAGGACGATTCCTCGCTGACTGTCCTGTCTCTGCAGTGCTGAGGCCTCTGAATGCTGAATCCTCCCTGACTTCTATATACCAGCGCAGACCCGCCACTCCAGACACCTCACATAAGGACGATTCCTCGCTGACTGTCCTGTCTCTGCAGTGCTGAGGCTTCTGAATGCTGAATCCTCCCTGACTTCTATACCAGCGCAGACCCGCCACTCCAGACACCTCACATAAGGACGATTCCTCGCTGACTGTCCTGTCTCTGCAGTGCTGAGGCCTCTGAATGCTGAATCCTCCCTGACTTCTATACCAGCGCAGACCCGCCACTCCAGACACCTCACATAAGGACGATTCCTCGCTGACTGTCCTGTCTCTGCAGTGCTGAGGCCTCTGAATGCTGAATCCTCCCTGACTTCTATATACCAGCGCAGACCCGCCACTCCAGACACCTCACATAAGGACGATTCCTCGCTGACTGTCCTGTCTCTGCAGTGCTGAGGCCTCTGAATGCTGAATCCTCCCTGACTTCTATATACCAGCGCAGACCCGCCACTCCGGACACCTCACATAAGGACGATTCCTCGCTGACTGTCCTGCCTCTGCAGTGCTGAGGCTTCTGAATGCTGAATCCTCCCTGACTTCTATATACCAGCGCAGACCCGCCACTCCAGACACCTCACATAAGGACGATTCCTCGCTGACTGTCCTGCCTCTGCAGTGCTGAGGCCTCTGAATGCTGAATCCTCCCTGACTTCTATACCAGCGCAGACCCGCCACTCCAGACACCTCACATAAGGACGATTCCTCGCTGACTGTCCTGCCTCTGCAGTGCTGAGGCCTCTGAATGCTGAATCCTCCCTGACTTCTATACCAGCGCAGACCCGCCACTCCAGACACCTCACATAAGGACGATTCCTCGCTGACTGTCCTGTCTCTGCAGTGCTGAGGCCTCTGAATGCTGAATCCTCCCTGACTTCTATATACCAGCGCAGACCCGCCACTCCAGACACCTCACATAAGGACGATTCCTCGCTGACTGTCCTGCCTCTGCAGTGCTGAGGCCTCTGAATGCTGAATCCTCCCTGACTTCTATATACCAGCGCAGACCCGCCACTCCAGACACCTCACATAAGGACGATTCCTCGCTGACTGTCCTGTCTCTGCAGTGCTGAGGCTTCTGAATGCTGAATCCTCCCTGACTTCTATATACCAGCGCAGACCCGCCACTCCAGACACCTCACATAAGGACGATTCCTCGCTGACTGTCCTGTCTCTGCAGTGCTGAGGCCTCTGAATGCTGAATCCTCCCTGACTTCTATACCAGCGCAGACCCGCCACTCCAGACACCTCACATAAGGACGATTCCTCGCTGACTGTCCTGTCTCTGCAGTGCTGAGGCCTCTGAATGCTGAATCCTCCCTGACTTCTATATACCAGCGCAGACCCGCCACTCCAGACACCTCACATAAGGACGATTCCTCGCTGACTGTCCTGTCTCTGCAGTGCTGAGGCCTCTGAATGCTGAATCCTCCCTGACTTCTATATACCAGCGCAGACCCGCCACACCGGACACCTCACATAAGGACGATTCCTCGCTGACTGTCCTGCCTCTGCAGTGCTGAGGCTTCTGAATGCTGAATCCTCCCTGACTTCTATATACCAGCGCAGACCCGCCACTCCAGACACCTCACATAAGGACGATTCCTCGCTGACTGTCCTGCCTCTGCAGTGCTGAGGCCTCTGAATGCTGAATCCTCCCTGACTTCTATACCAGCGCAGACCCGCCACTCCAGACACCTCACATAAGGACGATTCCTCGCTGACTGTCCTGCCTCTGCAGTGCTGAGGCCTCTGAATGCTGAATCCTCCCTGACTTCTATACCAGCGCAGACCCGCCACTCCAGACACCTCACATAAGGACGATTCCTCGCTGACTGTCCTGTCTCTGCAGTGCTGAGGCCTCTGAATGCTGAATCCTCCCTGACTTCTATATACCAGCGCAGACCCGCCACTCCAGACACCTCACATAAGGACGATTCCTCGCTGACTGTCCTGTCTCTGCAGTGCTGAGGCCTCTGAATGCTGAATCCTCCCTGACTTCTATACCAGCGCAGACCCGCCACTCCAGACACCTCACATAAGGACGATTCCTCGCTGACTGTCCTGTCTCTGCAGTGCTGAGGCCTCTGAATGCTGAATCCTCCCTGACTTCTATACCAGCGCAGACCCGCCACTCCGGACACCTCACATAAGGACGATTCCTCGCTGACTGTCCTGTCTCTGCAGTGCTGAGGCCTCTGAATGCTGAATCCTCCCTGACTTCTATACCAGCGCAGACCCGCCACTCCAGACACCTCACATAAGGACGATTCCTCGCTGACTGTCCTGTCTCTGCAGTGCTGAGGCTTCTGAATGCTGAATCCTCCCTGACTTCTATATACCAGCGCAGACCCGCCACTCCGGACACCTCACATAAGGACGATTCCTCGCTGACTGTCCTGTCTCTGCAGTGCTGAGGCCTCTGAATGCTGAATCCTCCCTGACTTCTATACCAGCGCAGACCCGCCACTCCAGACACCTCACATAAGGACGATTCCTCGCTGACTGTCCTGCCTCTGCAGTGCTGAGGCCTCTGAATGCTGAATCCTCCCTGACTTCTATACCAGCGCAGACCCGCCACTCCAGACACCTCACATAAGGACGATTCCTCGCTGACTGTCCTGTCTCTGCAGTGCTGAGGCCTCTGAATGCTGAATCCTCCCTGACTTCTATACCAGCGCAGACCCGCCACTCCAGACACCTCACATAAGGACGATTCCTCGCTGACTGTCCTGCCTCTGCAGTGCTGAGGCCTCTGAATGCTGAATCCTCCCTGACTTCTATATACCAGCGCAGACCCGCCACTCCGGACACCTCACATAAGGACGATTCCTCGCTGACTGTCCTGCCTCTGCAGTGCTGAGGCCTCTGAATGCTGAATCCTCCCTGACTTCTATATACCAGCGCAGACCCGCCACTCCGGACACCTCACATAAGGACGATTCCTCGCTGACTGTCCTGCCTCTGCAGTGCTGAGGCCTCTGAATGCTGAATCCTCCCTGACTTCTATATACCAGCGCAGACCCGCCACTCCAGACACCTCACATAAGGACGATTCCTCGCTGACTGTCCTGCCTCTGCAGTGCTGAGGCCTCTGAATGCTGAATCCTCCCTGACTTCTATACCAGCGCAGACCCGCCACTCCAGACACCTCACATAAGGACGATTCCTCGCTGACTGTCCTGCCTCTGCAGTGCTGAGGCCTCTGAATGCTGAATCCTCCCTGACTTCTATACCAGCGCAGACCCGCCACTCCAGACACCTCACATAAGGATGATTCCTCGCTGACTGTCCTGCCTCTGCAGTGCTGAGGCCTCTGAATGCTGAATCCTCCCTGACTTCTATATACCAGCGCAGACCCGCCACTCCAGACACCTCACATAAGGACGATTCCTCGCTGACTGTCCTGCCTCTGCAGTGCTGAGGCCTCTGAATGCTGAATCCTCCCTGACTTCTATATACCAGCGCAGACCCGCCACTCCGGACACCTCACATAAGGACGATTCCTCGCTGACTGTCCTGTCTCTGCAGTGCTGAGGCCTCTGAATGCTGAATCCTCCCTGACTTCTATACCAGCGCAGACCCGCCACTCCAGACACCTCACATAAGGACGATTCCTCGCTGACTGTCCTGCCTCTGCAGTGCTGAGGCCTCTGAATGCTGAATCCTCCCTGACTTCTATATACCAGCGCAGACCCGCCACTCCAGACACCTCACATAAGGACGATTCCTCGCTGACTGTCCTGTCTCTGCAGTGCTGAGGCCTCTGAATGCTGAATCCTCCCTGACTTCTATACCAGCGCAGACCCGCCACTCCAGACACCTCACATAAGGACGATTCCTCGCTGACTGTCCTGCCTCTGCAGTGCTGAGGCCTCTGAATGCTGAATCCTCCCTGACTTCTATACCAGCGCAGACCCGCCACTCCAGACACCTCACATAAGGACGATTCCTCGCTGACTGTCCTGCCTCTGCAGTGCTGAGGCCTCTGAATGCTGAATCCTCCCTGACTTCTATATACCAGCGCAGACCCGCCACTCCGGACACCTCACATAAGGACGATTCCTCGCTGACTGTCCTGTCTCTGCAGTGCTGAGGCCTCTGAATGCTGAATCCTCCCTGACTTCTATATACCAGCGCAGACCCGCCACTCCGGACACCTCACATAAGGACGATTCCTCGCTGACTGTCCTGCCTCTGCAGTGCTGAGGCCTCTGAATGCTGAATCCTCCCTGACTTCTATATACCAGCGCAGACCCGCCACTCCAGACACCTCACATAAGGACGATTCCTCGCTGACTGTCCTGTCTCTGCAGTGCTGAGGCTTCTGAATGCTGAATCCTCCCTGACTTCTATATACCAGCACAGACCCGCCACTCCAGACACCTCACATAAGGACGATTCCTCGCTGACTGTCCTGTCTCTGCAGTGCTGAGGCCTCTGAATGCTGAATCCTCCCTGACTTCTATACCAGCGCAGACCCGCCACTCCAGACACCTCACATAAGGACGATTCCTCGCTGACTGTCCTGTGTCTGCAGGTGTTCGGGGCTTGTGATGACGGCAGGAAGGGCTATCTGAGCAGAGAAGATCTGAAGGTGGCGGTCGTGATGTTATTTGGGTATAAACCCTCCAAGGTAATCCGCTCGGCCCTGTATGTAGGTGAAAATGTAGAAACCTCCTGGTGTGTTCCCACAGTCCTCCAGCAGATGGCAGCAGTTAGTCACTGACCTACTGAAATTCCCGCTCACATTTCCTATGGGCGCTGTTGGCATTTTTTTATTTTTGTCTACGGCTCCTGATGATGACCACGATCCTCCAGGAACAATGGCCACGTGTTCCCATCATCTGTCTTTTCTGTTATACTCAGCGTCCATACCGCAGTTTAGTCTTGAGTAACTTTTCCATCTCCTTTACCCCTCTTGGGCTAGTTTTATAATAATAATATTTATTCATTTATATAGCGCTATTAATTCCACAGCGCTTTACATACACTGGCAACACTGTCCCCATTGGGGCTTACAATCTAAGTTCCCTATGAGTATGTTTTTGGAGTGTGGGAGGAAACCCGAGAACCTGGAGTAAACCCGAGCAAACACGGGGAGAACATACAAACTCCTTGCAGATGGTGTCCTTGGTGGGATTTGAACCCAGGACCCCGGCGCTGCAAGACTGCTGTGTTAACCACTGAGCCACCACAAGACTGCAGTGTTAACCACTGAGCCACCACAAGACTGCAGTGCTAACCACTGAGCCACCCCAAGACTGCAGTGCTAACCACTGAGCCACCCCAAGACTGCAGTGCTAACCACTGAGCCACCCCAAGACTGCAGTGCTAACCACTGAGCCACCCCAAGACTGCAGTGCTAACCATTGAGCCACCCCAAGACTGCAGTGCTAACCATTGAGCCACCCCAAGACTGCAGTGCTAACCACTGAGCCACCCCAAGACTGCAGTGCTAACCGCTGAGCCACCCCAAGACTGCAGTGCTAACCACTGAGCCACCACAAGACTGCTGTGCTAACCACTGAGCGACCACAAGACTGCTGTGTTAACCACTGAGCCACCACAAGGCTGCAGTGCTAACCACTGAGCGACCCCAAGACTGCAGTGCTAACCACTGAGCGACCCCAAGACTGCAGTGCTAACCACTGAGCCACCCCAAGACTGCAGTGCTAACCACTGAGCCACCCCAAGACTGCAGTGCTAACCACTGAGCCACCCCAAGGCTGCAGTGCTAACCACTGAGCCACCCCAAGGCTGCAGTGCTAACCACTGAGCCACCGTGCCACCCATGGCCTTCTCTCCATGCACAAGGCTGTTTGTAGAGATCTGCTCTGAGCCGGCTCCACGTTACCTCCGTCCCTTGTATGAGACATGTCCCACTTAGCTTTTCCTACCCGAGCCCCCCCTGCGCACTGCTACCCTGCAAACTGGGAACCAGCAGGATTCTGGATTTTGCTTTGGGCTTGAATAGAGAAGAAAACCTCCTGTAATTAATATTTTAGGAGTCATTCATGTTGCGTAGATCTGTGTTCAGACGATGTCTCCCCGTGCAGCCGCCTCTGACTCTCATGGTTCTGGTTCTTGGTTTCTTTCAGATGGAAGTGGACACAATGGTGCCGGGCCTGTCCAAGACTGGAGGTAACGGGCAATGATCTGCGCCGGTTGTTAAATTTCTCACTTTTTTTTAGATTGTATGACAGAGCCGGGCTAATGTATAAAGGATTGTTCACACACAGTTTTTTGCTCGCCGCGTTTTACAGTAGCTTTTCTTGTGTTACTTGAGTTGCGATGTGAAGGAACGCACGGACCCAGCATGAGGATGGGACCGGCAGAGAGCGGCAATGAGAAGCGGCAGCTCCGGGATTGTGCCCTCGTGTACAGGGCTCGTCTCTGATCACATCTCCTTCCATTTCTGTCCCCTTTACATAAAACAAAGCTTATTACTACGACAACCCCAAAAGCTGCGCTCACTTCAGATACCCCCATCGGTGACAGTCCTGTAATAGGGGATGTTCCCAGCGCATCCCATAGAAGGGTCACCCCATGTCGTTCAGCCGAAGAGCAGTTTAAAAGGGAGTATAACACTTACTGCAATGAAAGGAGAATTTGGGGGATGAAGTCCCCACTAATGGTGCACAGGCTGCTGCTGTGTGGCCCCCCATTGTTCACAGGCGGGGCTGTGGTACTGTGATTGACAGGTCTGCTCTAGGGTCCGGCTGTGTGACGCAGTGCTGGGACGTCACTGAATATAGAGGCATTAGGGTATAACGGCGTCTTCTTACTTCACAGCAGTGACCCCTGATGACTTTGTGACGCTGATGACCCTGAAGAGCCGAGCGCAGCGGAGCTGGGGGGACCACAGACAGATCTTCTCAGTGTTTGATACTCACTGTGAGTATTGACCTCCACAATCTGCTCCCCCGTAACGTATCATCACAGCAGCAGGTTCGCTTTTAACCCAACCACACCTATTGCCAATCCATATCATACGCATAAATAGCCTGGGTCTCCGCTTCCCATACACAGTAAGTTTTTTAACTGCATGAGAGGACACACACGAGCTCGGGACCCCAACGTAGAGAAATACTTTGGCGTAGTGTTGGGGTCTATTGCATTGATCAATTCAGTAGCTACATTTCTCTTTATTCATATGTTCATGGCAGTAATGCAGGTTCCATTTTTCACATTTCATCCTTACATATAG
This sequence comes from Anomaloglossus baeobatrachus, assembly GCF_048569485.1. NCBI lineage: Eukaryota > Metazoa > Chordata > Amphibia > Anura > Aromobatidae > Anomaloglossus > Anomaloglossus baeobatrachus. Next base: position 9,472,736 of record NC_134364.1, on the reverse strand, counting down.
CTATTGGATTTTTCAAGTCAGTATTCACACAGCAGTTTCTGCTATTTCATGTATTCCCCTTACACAGTCACTGGTGTGCATACCTTATCTCCCCATAGTGATGTTTTTTTAGGTTTTTGCACCCAGTTCAGACTTAGAATGGTGTTCCAAACGTTATTCCTTATCGCTTTTAACCCAAGACTTCCCCGAATTCCTTAGTGATTTTTTTTTTTACCATATATTCATTTGTCTGTGCCTGTGTCTCCTCACATTTAGGCTATGTGCCCACGGGAGCTCGTACCTGCGGATATATCCGCAGGTATGGCCGCAGGTTTCCCGCAGCTGCCCGACGACATCCAAAGCTATTTTTAGCTGCGGCAGTACAGCGGAATAGCTGCGGAAAACCTGCGGACATTCATGCGATTTACCTGCGGACGTCTCGGCCTCTATCTCCATAGTGGAGGGCCGGGATTTCCGCAGGTAAATCCGCAGGAATAATTGACATGAAGTTATGTGCGGCTGCGGGACACCCGCAGCATATTACTCAGCTGCACATACCACAGCATGGACACAATCACTCCCCATGTCCCATAGGATAACATGGGGAGTGACTGTACATGCTAAAACCTGCAGATTTATCTGGAAAATACAGAAAAATCTGCAGGTTTTCCGCGGCAAAATCCGCAGAAGCAAGCTCCCGTGGGCACATAGCCTTATACTGTATACACCGGTCCTGGGGAGGTGAAGCTGCAGATCAGGTCCTGTTGTCTGGACCGTCCTCACATATGTATACAGCCACCATCCCCAATATTCAGTGCAGCCACTCTGCACAGCATGGAATACTTAGCTGTCTGTCTGATGATGTATACTAGGGGGCCGCACCTTGTATCGCAGCCCCCCCACCTATAATGCTCCGTCCGGCTCCCTATACTGCATGCTCCACAAGTTATACAGGGGTCGCACCATGTCCCCTATAACGCTCTGTACGGCTCCCTATACTGCACACTCCATAAGTTATACAGGGGGCCGCACCCTGCATAGCAGCCCCCCCTATAACACTTCATCCAGCGCCCTGTATACTACCCGCTCCACAAGTTATACAGGGGGGCCGCACCCTGTATAGCAGCCCCCCCTATAACGCTCCGTACGGCGCCCTGTATACTGCACGCTCCACAAGTTATACAGGGGGCCGCACCCTGTATAGCAGCCCCCCCTATAACGCTCTGTCCGGCTCCCTATACTGCATGCTCCACAAGTTATACAGGGGGCCGCACCCTGTATAGCAGCCCCCCCTATAACGCTCCGTCCGGCTCCCTGTATACTGCATGCTCCACAAGTTATACAGGGGGGCCGCACCCTGTATAGCAGCCCCCCCTATAACGCTCCGTCCGGCGCCCTGTATACTGCACGCTCCACAAGTTATACAGGGGGCCGCACCCTGTATAGCAGCCCCCCTATAACGCTCCATCCGGCACCCTATACTGCACGCTCCACAAGTTATACAGGGGGCCGCACCCTGTATAGCAGCCCCCCTATAACTCTGTCTGGCGCCCTGTATACTGCACGCTCCACAAGTTATACAGGGGGCCGCACCCTGTATAGCAGCCCCCCCTATAACGCTCCGTCCGGCTCCCTATACTGCATGCTCCACAAGTTATACAGGGGGCCGCACCCTGTATAGCAGCCCCCCTATAACTCTCTGTCCGGCGCCCTGTATACTGCACACTCCACAAGTTGCACAGGGGGCCGCACCCTGTATAGCAGCCCCCCCATAATGCTCCGTCCAGCTCCCTATACTGCACTACCACAAGTTATACAGGGGGCTGCACCCTGCATAGCAGCCCCCCCTATAACGCTCCATCCAGCTCCCTATACTGCACTACCACAAGTTATACAGGGGGCCACACCCTGTATAGCAGCCCCCCCTATAACGCTCCATCCAGCTCCCTATACTGCACAAGTTATACAGGGGACCGCACCCTGTATAGCAGCCCCCCCTATAACGCTCTGTCTGGCGCCCTGTATACTGCACGCTCCACAAGTTATACAGGGGGCCGCACCCTGTATAGCAGCCCCCCTATAACGCTCTGTCCGGCATCCTGTATACTGCTCTACCACAAGTTATACAGGGGGCCGCACCATGTATAGCAGCCCCCCCTATAACGCTCTGTCTGGCGTCCTGTATACTGCACACTCCACAAGTTATACAGGGGGCCGCCGTGTGTCCATGCGTAGTTTCCATGTGGGCTGATGGGTTGTCTCCAGATTTTGACCCCATAAACTTCTTCTATCGTTCTCCACAGGTCGTGGATTTTTAAATTTGGACGACTTTAAGCGCGGATTTCAGCGAGTGGCTCCACGTTTATCCGAGCAGACGATCATCGAGGCTTTCAGGTGAGCAGGGGCTTTCAGGTGAGCAGGGGGCTTTCAGGTGAGCAGGGGCTTTCAGGTGAGCAGGGGGCTTTCAGGTGAGCAGAGGCTTTCAGGTGAGCAGAGGCTTTCAGGTGAGCAGGGGGCTTTCAGGTGAGCAGGGGCTTTCAGGTGGGCAGGGGCTTTCAGGTGAGCAGGGGGCTTTCAGGTGAGCAGAGGCTTTCAGGTGAGCAGGGTGTTTCAGGTGAGCAGAGGCTTTCAGGTGAGCAGAGGCTTTCAGGTGAGCAGGGGGCTTTCAGGTGAGCAGGGGCTTTCAGGTGAGCAGAGGCTTTCAGGTGAGCAGGGGGCTTTCAGGTGAGCAGGGGGCTTTCAGGTGAGCAGAGGCTTTCAGGTGAGCAGGGGGCTTTCAGGTGATCAGGGGCTTTCAGGTGAGCAGAGGCTTTCAGGTGAGCAGGGGGCTTTCAGGTGAGCAGGGGGCTTTCAGGTGAGCAGGGGGCTTTCAGGTGATCAGGGGCTTTCAGGTGAGCAGAGGCTTTCAGGTGAGCAGAGGCTTTCAGGTGAGCAGGGGCTTTCAGGTGAGCAGAGGCTTTCAGGTGAGCAGGGGGTTTCAGGTGAGCAGGGGCTTTCAGGTGAGCAGAGGCTTTCAGGTGAGCAGGGGCTTTCAGGTGAGCAGGGGCTTTCAGGTGAGCAGGGGCTTTCAGGTGAGCAGAGGCTTTCAGGTGAGCAGAGGCTTTCAGGTGAGCAGGGGCTTTCAGGTGAGCAGGGGGCTTTCAGGTGAGCAGGGGCTTTCAGGTGAGCAGGGGCTTTCAGGTGAGCAGAGGCTTTCAGGTGAGCAGAGGCTTTCAGGTGATCAGGGGCTTTCAGGTGAGCAGAGGCTTTCAGGTGAGCAGAGGCTTTCAGGTGAGCAGAGGCTTTCAGGTGATCAGGGGCTTTCAGGTGAGCAGAGGCTTTCAGGTGAGCAGGGGGTTTCAGGTGAGCAGGGGCTTTCAGGTGAGCAGGGGCTTTCAGGTGAGCAGGGGGCTTTCAGGTGAGCAGGGGGTTTCAGGTGAGCAGGGGGTTTCAGGTGAGCAGAGGCTTTCAGGTGAGCAGAGGCTTTCAGGTGAGCAGAGGCTTTCAGGTGAGCAGGGGGCTTTCAGGTGAGCAGGGGCTTTCAGGTGAGCAGGGGGCTTTCAGGTGAGCAGGGGGCTTTCAGGTGAGCAGAGGCTTTCAGGTGAGCAGGGGGCTTTCAGGTGAGCAGAGGCTTTCAGGTGAGCAGGGGGTTTCAGGTGAGCAGAGGCTTTCAGGTGAGCAGGGGGCTTTCAGGTGAGCAGGGGGCTTTCAGGTGAGCAGGGGGCTTTCAGGTGAGCAGAGGCTTTCAGGTGAGCAGGGGGCTTTCAGGTGAGCAGGGGGCTTTCAGGTGAGCAGGGGGCTTTCAGGTGAGCAGAGGCATTCACCCTGCTGCACAATTAAAGCCAAATGTGAACACACACTTAAAGGGGTTGGTTAGTCTGAGCCCGATCATGGGGGGACGGTCCAGGAATAGGCTGTTATTGCAGCTGCCAAGGGTTCGACAGGACATATTAGATGCCCCCTTTACCTCCTATGGCCGGTAATGTGTGGGACCCCCTATGTACCCTGCCTGTGCTCTTAGACAGGACATATTAGATGCCCCCTGTGTCTTTGGCTGATGATGTGTGGGACCCCCTATGTACCCTGCCTGTGCTCATAGACAGGACATATTAGATGCCCCCTGTCTCTTTGGCCGATGATGTGTGGGACCCCCTATGTACCCTGCCTGTGCTCATAGACAGGACATATTAGACGCCCCCCTTTCTCTTTGGCTGATGATGTGTGGGACCCCCTATGTACCCTGCTTGTGCTCTTGGACAGGACACATTAGACGCCCCCCTTTCTCTTTGGCTGATGATGTGTGGGACCCCCTATGTACCCTGCCTGTGCTCTTAGATAGGACATGTTAGACACCCCCATAATGTGTGGGACCCCCTATGTACCCTGCCTATGCTCTAGGACAGGACATATTAGACGCCCCCCTTTCTCTTTGGCTAATGATGTGTGGGACCCCCTATTTACCCTGCCTGTGTTCTTAGACAGGACATATTAGACACCCCCTTTCTCTTTGGCCGATGATATGTGGGACCCCCTATGTACCCTGCCTGTGCTCTTGGACAGGACACATTAGACGCCCCCCTTTCTCTTTGGCTGATGATGTGTGGGACCCCCTATGTACCCTGCCTGTGCTCATAGACAGGACATATTAGATGCCCCCCTGTCTCTTTGGCCGATGATGTGTGGGACCCCCTATGTACCCTGCCTGTGCTCTTGGACAGGACATATTCGACGCCCCCCTGTCTCTTTGGCCGATGATGTGTGGGACCCCCTATGTACCCTGCCTGTGTTCTTAGACAGGACATATTAGACGCCCCCCTTTCTCTTTGGCTGATGATGTGTGGGACCCCCTATGTACCCTGCTTGTGCTCTTGGACAGGACACATTAGACGCCCCCCTTTCTCTTTGGCCGATGATGTGTGGGACCCCCTATGTACCCTGCCTGTGTTCTTAGACAGGACATATTAGACGCCCCCCTTTCTCTTTGGCCGATGATGTGTGGGACCCCCTATGTACCCTGCCTGTGCTGTTAGACGGGGTGTAACGCATATAAATGTGGTATTTGTGTGATGGGGCAGAGCTATTTCGTGTCTGCCCGCTCTCCGTGTCTGTAGCTGCTGCGCTGACAATGAGCGCAGCATTTGGGGGTGATTTATTGCATGAGATGGCGTTGCCTCCATTATTTGCGGTGACATCCGTAGCGCGGCGCTCTCTTTAACATTCCGGTCTGTCCTCCCCGCTTATCACTTGCAGCTGAATTTCCAGCCGGACGATGATACCAGTTGCTGCAGAATTCTGAGTCCAGACAGACCTCACGGGGGGCGGCGAAAACCGTTTAGGTCCCGAGCGCTCACCGCTATAAAATAATAACCCCCCCCCCTCCACAAGCAATCGAGCCCCCGAGAAGCCGCCAAATCCGAGCAGGCAGGACGTAGTGAACGCCACTCGCCAACCTGGAAAGGGCGCTTTTTACTGCGCGCTGATTAGCATGCTCGGGAGGCGGCGTGCCCTGCATTTTATTGCACCATTATTGCCTTCTATTATCTCCCCTCGGTCCTGCACCGCGGTAGATAAACACGGGGGGTCAGACGCCGGGAGCACCTCCAATTATTTCACTTCATTGTCCGCTAATAACGACCTCATTGTTTGCTGCCTCCCTCCTGTAATTCGAGGCAGAAGCCGCGCGATCCGCGGCTCGCGACAATAGAGGCGCTGATACCGCGCTCCCTCTGCAAGTTAGATTTATGAACCCGTACTACGGAGCCGAATGAATCTCCTGCGCTCATCTCCCAGCGCCGGTCGCCATGGAAACCGCATACACAGAGCGGCGGCGTTTCACCTCTGGTGATTCCGTCAGACGGTTTTTTTTTTTTTCTTCCCTTTTTTCCTTTGTTGCTCCAGCTTAAGCAGCTGTCTCCCAGCCTTTCATCACCGGAAAATTAATCATTGGCGCAGGTCTTCCTCTTCTCTCTGCGTCCTCCTCATACAACATTTATAAACGGCTTTTTAGCGCTGCAAAAAAGAAAAAGTATAAAGAGCAGCGACTCATTAACGGCTGCGGATCTGTCTCCGGGTCCCAGGTAAATGCTGCCATTTTATACAATGCGACACTTTTACACGGACGCACGGGCGGGGAACAGGGGCAACACAGGAAAGGGTTAATTTTGACCGATCTTCCAGTTTGTCATTCCTGTTGTGGATGCCACCAGATAACAATAGCACCCGACTTTAGTTAGAAAACAAGCAAAGGTATAGGTATAGCGCCATCACATACCTCAGCGCTGTAGTTTAAAAAATTGTGAATAAATATTAATAAAGTTAAAAAAAAATGAAAATATTAATTTAAAAATTTAAAAAAATTAATCTGTAAACATTTGGCAGAATTGGTAAAAATGGATATAAAAGTAACAAAAAAATAAAGCAGTAAAAACAATAGATTAAAAACGAGTAAATCGTATGTGGAAAAAAATAAAGTAAAAAAAATAAACAGAAAAATCTATGATAAACAGGTGAAAACAATCTGAAAAAATAAAACGCAGTAAAAAAAGATGAAAAATCAGTGAAAAAAAACAATAAAGAAAAGAAAGGAATAAATAATCTTTTTTCAGCTTTCTGCACCTATATGTGCCATAGCAATCTGCTGGGAATATTGTTTATTTTCCACGTTCTCCCCTCATTTCTGTGTTTTTGGTGCAGGTTTGCGGGGGCTTTTCTCAGATCGGCGGTGCCCTCCAGCGCAGGCGTTTTCCGCTGATCACATGCACTTTTCTGCAGAGTTTCTGCTTTGTGGCACCCCGGCCTTATCGAGTGACGGATATTGTGATTTCCTCGGAGGATTCCTGCCGTCTGTCTGATTATGACCCCCGTGTCTCGCAGAGTATCCGCTGCCCGTGCTGCCGCTCGTCTCGCAGAGTATCCGCTGCCCGTGCTGCCGCTCGTCTCGCAGAGTATCCGCTGCCCGTGCTGCCGCTCGTCTCGCAGAGTATCCGCTGCCCGTGCTGCCGCTCGTCTCACAGAGTATCCGCTGCCCGTGCTGCCGCTCGTCTCGCAGAGTATCCGCTGCCCGTGCTGCCGCTCGTCTCGCAGAGTATCCACTGCCCGTGCTGCCGCTCGTCTCGCAGAGTATCCGCTGCCCTGCTGCCGCTCGTCTCGCAGAGTATCCGCTGCCCTGCTGCCGCTCGTCTCGCAGAGTATCCGCTGCCCTGCTGCCACTCGTCTCGCAGAGTATCCGCTGCCCGTGCTGCCGCTCGTCTCGCAGAGTATACGCTGCCCGTGCTGCCGCTCGTCTCGCAGCGTATCCGCTGCCCGTGCTGCCGCTCGTCTCGCAGCGTATCCGCTGCCCGTGCTGCCGCTCGTCTCGCAGAGTATCCGCTGCCCTGCTGCCGCTCGTCTCGCAGAGTATCCGCTGCCCTGCTGCCGCTCGTCTCGCAGCGTATCCGCTGCCCTGCTGCCGCTCGTCTCGCAGAGTATCCGCTGCCCTGCTGCCGCTCGTCTCGCAGAGTATCCGCTGCCCTGCTGCCGCTCGTCTCGCAGAGTATCCGCTGCCCTGCTGCCGCTCGTCTCGCAGAGTATCCGCTGCCCTGCTGCCGCTCGTCTCGCAGAGTATCCGCTGCCCTGCTGCCGCTCGTCTCGCAGAGTATCCGCTGCCCTGCTGCCGCTCGTCTCGCAGAGTATCCGCTGCCCTGCTGCCGCTCGTCTCGCAGAGTATCCGCTGCCCTGCTGCCGCTCGTCTCGCAGAGTATCCGCTGCCCTGCTGCCGCTCGTCTCGCAGAGTATCCGCTGCCCGTGCTGCCGCTCGTCTCGCAGAGTATCCGCTGCCCGTGCTGCCGCTCGTCTCGCAGAGTATCCGCTGCCCTGCTGCCGCTCGTCTCGCAGAGTATCCGCTGCCCTGCTGCCGCTCGTCTCGCAGAGTATCCGCTGCCCTGCTGCCGCTCGTCTCGCAGAGTATCCGCTGCCCTGCTGCCGCTCGTCTCGCAGAGTATCCGCTGCCCTGCTGCCGCTCGTCTCGCAGAGTATCCGCTGCCCTGCTGCCGCTCGTCTCGCAGAGTATCCGCTGCCCTGCTGCCGCTCGTCTCGCAGAGTATCTGCTGCCGCTCGTCTCGCAGAGTATCCGCTGCCCTGCTGCCGCTCGTCTCGCAGAGTATCCGCTGCCCTGCTGCCGCTCGTCTCGCAGAGTATCCGCTGCCCTGCTGCCGCTCGTCTCGCAGAGTATCCGCTGCCCTGCTGCCGCTCGTCTCGCAGAGTATCCGCTGCCCTGCTGCCGCTCGTCTCGCAGAGTATCCGCTGCCCTGCTGCCGCTCGTCTCGCAGAGTATCCGCTGCCCTGCTGCCGCTCGTCTCGCAGAGTATCCGCTGCCCGTGCTGCCGCTCGTCTCGCAGAGTATCCGCTGCCCTGCTGCCGCTCGTCTCGCAGAGTATCCGCTGCCCGTGCTGCCGCTCGTCTCGCAGAGTATCCGCTGCCCTGCTGCCGCTCGTCTCGCAGAGTATCCGCTGCCCTGCTGCCGCTCGTCTCGCAGAGTATCCGCTGCCCTGCTGCCGCTCGTCTCGCAGAGTATCCGCTGCCCGTGCTGCCGCTCGTCTCGCAGAGTATCCGCTGCCCGTGCTGCCGCTCGTCTCGCAGAGTATCCGCTGCTCTGCTGCCGCTCGTCTCGCCGTGACCTTCCTCACAGTTTTGTCATTGATGCTGAAAATGCCACAACACAAAGGATTAGACGGCGATGAGGCAGCAGATGGGGGTAATGTCTGGTCATATCACCGCTCTATAGAATGGGGGGCCGCGGCGTCCCCTGCACAGGACCCCCCCCCCGGCAGGAGACGGCCCTTGTGCTCCGCTGCTGGTATATACTGCGGCTGGTACCGCTCCATTTGCTTTATTTGTTCATTTTTCTCACTCTTTTATGTTGCTTTTCATTCCTTGTGCAACTTCTTTGAGTAAAGCCCCCCCCTCCCCCTCCCCAGCCGGGACCATCGAATCATCCCCCACTAGTGTGAAGAAATAAACGGCGACACTTCACATTCTCAGCTTTCTGACAAGCAAACAAAATATGATGCAAAAAAAAAATTATCTCAGCCATATGGCTCGAGAAATGTGTCAGCGGACGAACTGCGCAAAGCCTCGCAGGCACAAGATCTCACGTGCCGAGAGTGTGCAGCAAGCAAATCTGCAGCATGCTGAAACCGGGAAAACCCACCACAAGAAGGCCTGAGCTCCAGGTGTACTGCACCAGCAGAATCGTGAGTGCAGCTCTGGAGAACAATACAGGATAAGTAATGTATGTACACAGTGACTGCACCAGCAGAATCGTGAGTGCAGCTCTGGAGTATAATACAGGAGGTAACTCAGGATCAGTAATGTATGTACACAGTGACTGCACCAGCAGAATCATGAGTGCAGCTCTGGGGTATAATACAGGAGGTAACTCAGGATCAGTAATGTATGTACACAGTGACTGCACCAGCAGAATCGTGAGTGCAGCTCTGGAGTACAATACAGGATAAGTAATGTATGTACACAGTGACTGCACCAGCAGAATCGTGAGTGCAGCTCTGGAGTATAATACAGGAGGTAACTCAGGATCAGTAATGTATGTACACAGTGACTGCACCAGCAGAATAGTGAGTGCAGCTCTGGAGTATAATGCAGGAGGTAACTCAGGATCAGTAATGTAATGTATGCACACAGTGACTGCACCAGCAGAATAGTGAGTGCAGCTCTGGAGTATAATACAGGAGGTAACTCAGGATCAGTAATGTAATGTATGTACACAGTGACTGCACCAGCAGAATAGTGAGTGCTGCTCTGGAGTATAATACAGGAGGTAACTCAGGATCAGTAATGTAATGTACACAGTGACTGCACCAGCAGAATAGGGAGTGCAGCTCTGGAGTATAATACAGGAGGTAACTCAGGATCAGTAATGTATGTACACTGACTGCACCAGCAGAATAGTGAGTGCAGCTCTGGAGTATAATACAAGATGTAACTCAGGATCAGTAATGTAATGTATGTACACAGTGACCGCACCAGCAGAATAGTGAGTGCAGCTCTGGAGTATAATACAGGATGTAACTCAGGATCAGTAATGTATGTACACAGTGAGTGCACCAGCAGAATAGTGAGTGCAGCTCTGGAGGATAATACAGGAGGTAACTCAGGATCAGTAATGTAATATATGTACACAGTGACTGCACCAGCAGAATAGTGAGTGCAGCTCTGGAGTATAATACAGGAGGTAACTCAGGATCAGTAATGTATGTATACAGTGAGTGCACCAGCAGAATAGTGAGTGCAGCTCTGGAGTATAATACAGGAGGTAACTCAGGATCAGTAATGTATGTACACAGTGATTCCACCAGCACAATAGTGAGTGCAGCTCTGGAGTATAATACAGGAGGTAACTCAGGATCAGTAATGTATGTACACAGTGACTGCACCAGCAGAATAGTGAGTGCAGCTCTGGAGTATAATACAGGAGGTAACTCAGGATCAGTAATGTAATGTATGTACACAGTGACTGCACCAGCAGAATAGTGAGTGCAGCTCTGGGGTATAATACAGGAGGTACTCAGGATCAGTAATGTAATGTATGTACACAGTGACTGCACCAGCAGAATAGTGAGTGCAGCTCTGGAGTATAATACAGGAGGTAACTCAGGATCAGTAATGTAATGTATGTACACAGTGACTGCACCAGCAGAATAGTGAGTGCAGCTCTGGAGTATAATACAGGAGGTAACTCAGGATCAGTAATGTATGTATACAGTGACTGCACCAGCAGAATAGTGAGTGCAGCTCTGGAGTATAATACAGGAGGTAACTCAGGATCAGTAATGTATGTATACAGTGAGTGCACCAGCAGAATAGTGAGTGCAGCTCTGGGGTATAATACGGATACCTGTCCATAGTGGGATGACGCTTTCGGCGTCTCTTTGCTCGTGAGAAGGTTGTGACCTCGCACATTTGTAGTTCGTCATTACTTTGCTCGTTAACCACTTGCTCGGGTCCTGCCGCCTCCTCTCCGGCAGTGAATGAGTTAAGTTGCGCTTGATTAGGCGTCTTTCTCCCTCCTGATTTATAATTGGTCCCTGGGAGAGAAGTCAATTACTTAATGCGCGCGGCTTGTGAAGCCGCATTGTGGAGCGTCCTTATCCGTGCGAGATACAGCGCCTCTTGTATTCAGCAACAGAGAAACAAACAGAATGAGCTGTGTAATTAATCTGACTGCCGAGCGCCGGGGAACAATGCCGTCTGGTGGAGCCGTAGCCGGCGGGAGATTCCCCGCAGGAGGTGCCTGGAGCTGCGCAGCCACCGAGGGAAGCGAGCGGGTGACGGAGCCTCCCGGCCACCCCTGGACATACGGGGAACGGGACCCCTCATTCACAGATGTCACGCGCGGCTCGTGGTCCTCAAATCTTGAAGCAGAAGGACAGCGTTTCCATCACATGGAGGCGCAAAATACTTTCTACAACTCTGTTCAACTTTCTGTATTATACTCCAGAGCTGCACTCACTGACATTACTGCGATTTTAGTATTAGAAAAAAAGCAACCAAGGCGCCAAAATGTAAAAGTCGCGTGCAACCTGCATTAAAGTCCACGGCGGGTGAAAGACCCAGAACAGAAAATCACACATTATATATAATATCCGAGGCGTACTCCCTCACTCCGGGGGTCTGTGCTGAGGCCGGGGGCAATGACCATCTGACTGCTGAGGTCAGGGATTGGCTACAGCACACCCAATGGCGCAACATTCCAGTCATTGGACCACTGCAGACAATCACAGGCCTCGAGAGACGGAAGAACACCGCATCATTACCTTCAGTCCCTGCATGGAGACCCCCAGTGTGATGTGCGCTGGGTCCAGGGGTAGAACAGGTGTAATTTTTATTTTTCTACTCATAGGGTGACCGCTTTGAATCACCCCATCCGAGGCCTGACTGGTCTGGGCCTTATCCCCCAGTGCCGGGGTTCTGCCACTGACGGGGGAGGGGGGGATGTGCTGCTGTACTGGGCTGAAGCATTGTGACGACCCCTCAGATGTGAGAGCAGGAGCGTGAGGCCGGGTTATATCTACTGAATGCACAAAAAATATGTATAGTATTCAGTTACAGGAAGCAGAGATCTTACAAACGCATTGCAATTGAAGCTGTGACCACTCTAGAGCGTCGTAGCTGAGGACTGAGGCTGGGAATGGCCTTTAGTGGAAGCTTCCTGACGCTGAGGATCCTGGCTGTGACCATCTGTGATCAGATCTGTGCTACCATGAGAGCCGAGTAATGGATAGCAGATGTCCCCCAGACCCACCAAACCTGAGCATCCTCGCCCTCCTCCTCCATCTGTGCCCTGCGATATGCCGGTGCCAGGGCCTCCGGCCGCACGACATTATACACCTCACACCCACAGCTCACCCTCCACACTTTATAAAGCCTTTTCTCCACACCGGGTGATCGCTGCTGGTGGAGGTGTGCCGGTCAGTCAGGGGTCTCTCCACTCCGGGTGACCGCTGCTGGTGGAGGTGTGCCGGTCAGTCAGGGGTCTCTTCACTCCGGGTGATCGCTGCTGGTGGAGGGTTGCCGGTCAGTCAGGGGTCTCTCCACTCCGGGTGATCGCTGCTGGTGGAGGTGTGCCGGTCAGTCAGGGGTCTCTCCACACCGGGTGACCGCTGCTGGTGGAGGGTTGCCGGTCAGTCAGGGGTCTCTTCACTCCGGGTGACCGCTGCTGGTGGAGGTGTGCCGGTCAGTCAGGGGTCTCTCCACTCCGGGTGACCGCTGCTGGTGGAGGTGTGCCGGTCAGTCAGGGGTCTCTTCACTCCGGGTGATCGCTGCTGGTGGAGGGTTGCCGGTCAGTCAGGGGTCTCTCCACTCCGGGTGACCGCTGCTGGTGGAGGTGTGCCGGTCAGTCAGGGGTCTCTTCACACCGGGTGATCGCTGCTGGTGGAGGTGTGCCGGTCAGTCAGGGGTCTCTTCACTCCGGGTGATCGCTGCTGGTGGAGGGTTGCCGGTCAGTCAGGGGTCTCTCCACTCCGGGTGATCGCTGCTGGTGGAGGTGTGCCGGTCAGTCAGGGGTCTCTCCACACCGGGTGACCGCTGCTGGTGGAGGTGTGCCGGTCAGTCAGGGGTCTCTTCACTCCGGGTGATCGCTGCTGGTGGAGGGTTGCCGGTCAGTCAGGGGTCTCTCCACTCCGGGTCACCGCTGCTGGTGGAGGTGTGCCGGTCAGTCAGGGGTCTCTTCATTCTGGGTGATCGCTGCTGGTGGAGGGTTGCCGGTCAGTCAGGGGTCTCTTCACACCGGGTGATCGCTGCTGGTGGAGGTGTGCCGGTCAGTCGGGTCTCTCCACTCCGGGTGATCGCTGCTGGTGGAGGTGTGCCGGTCAGTCAGGGGTCTCTCCACTCCGGGTGATCGCTGCTGGTGGAGGTTTGCCGGTCAGTCAGGGGTCTCTCCACTCCGGGTGATCGCTGCTGGTGGAGGTGTGCCGGTGAGTCAGGGGTCTCTCCACTCCGGGTGATCGCTGCTGGTGGAGGTGTGCCGGTGAGTCAGGGCTCTCTCCACTCCGGGTGACCGCTGCTGGTGGAGGTGTGCCGGTCAGTCAGGGGTCTCTCCACTCCGGGTGATCGCTGCTGGTGGAGGTGTGCCGGTCAGTCAGGGGTCTCTCCACTCCGGGTGACCGCTGCTGGTGGAGGTGTGCCGGTCAGTCAGGGGTCTCTTCACTCCGGGTGATCGCTGCTGGTGGAGGTGTGCTGGTCAGTCAGGGATCTCTCCACTCTGGGTGACCGCTGCTGGTGGAGGTGAGTCAGGGGTCTCTCCACTCCGGGTGATCGCTGCTGGTGGAGGTGTGCCGGTGAGTCAGGGGTCTCTCCACTCCGGGTGATCGCTGCTGGTGGAGGTGTGCCGGTCAGTCAGGGGTCTCTTCACACCGGGTGACCGCTGCTGGTGGAGGTGTGCCGGTGAGTCAGGGGTCTCTTCACACCGGGTGACCGCTGCTGATGGAGGTGTGCCGGTCAGTCAGGGGTCTCTTCACTCTGGGTGATTGCTGTTGGTGGAGGGTTGCCGGTCAGTCAGGGGTCTCTTCACACCGGGTGACCGCTGCTGGTGGAGGTGGAGGTGTGCCGGTCAGTCAGGGGTCTCTTCACTCCGGGTGATTGCTGTTGGTGGAGGTGTGGCGGTCAGTCAGGGGTCTCTTCACTCCGGGTGATTGCTGTTGGTGGAGGGTTGCCGGTCAGTCAGGGGTCTCTTCACTCCGGGTGACCGCTGCTGGTGGAGGGTTGCCGGTCAGTCAGGGGTCTCTCCACTCTGGGTGATCGCTGCTGGTGGAGGTGTGCCGGTGAGTCAGGGGTCTCTCCACTCTGGGTGATCGCTGCTGGTGGAGGGTTGCAGGTCAGTCAGGGGTCTCTCCACTCCGGGTGATCGCTGCTGGTGGAGGTGTGCCGGTCAGTCAGGGGTCTCTCCACACCGGGTGACCGCTGCTGGTGGAGGGTTGCCGGTCAGTCAGGGGTCTCTCCACTCCGGGTGACTGCTGCTGGTGGAGGTGTGCCGGTGAGTCAGGGGTCTCTCCACTCCGGGTGACCGCTGCTGGTGGAGGGTTGCTGGTCAGTCAGGGGTCTCTCCACTCCGGGTGATCGTTGTTGGTGGAGGGTTGCCGGTCAGTCAGGGGTCTCTCCACTCCGGGTGATCGTTGTTGGTGGAGGGTTGCCGGTCAGTCAGGGGTCTCTCCACTCCGGGTGATCGCTGCTGGTGGAGGTGTGCCGGTCAGTCAGGGGTCTCTTCACTCCGGGTCACCGCTGCTGGTGGAGGTGTGCCGGTCAGTCAGGGGTCTCTCCACACCGGGTGACCGCTGCTGGTGGAGGTGTGCCGGTCAGTCAGGGGTCTCTTCACTTCGGGTGATCGCTGTTGGTGGAGGTGTGCCGGTCAGTCAGGGGTCTCTCCACTCTGGATGATCGCTGCTGGTGGAGGGTTGCCGGTCAGTCAGGGGTCTCTCCACTCTGGGTGATCGCTGCTGGTGGAGGTGTGCCGGTCAGTCAGGGGTCTCTCCACTCTGGGTGATCGCTGCTGGTGGAGGTGTGCCGGTGAGTCAGGGGTCTCCACTCTGGGTGATCGCTGCTGGTGGAGGGTTGCCGGTCAGTCAGGGGTCTCTCCACTCCGGGTGATCGCTGCTGGTGGAGGTGTGCCGGTCAGTCAGGGGTCTCTCCACACCGGGTGACCGCTGCTGGTGGAGGGTTGCCGGTCAGTCAGGGGTCTCTTCACTCCGGGTCACCGCTGCTGGTGGAGGTGTGCCGGTCAGTCAGGGGTCTCTCCACACCGGGTGACCGCTGCTGGTGGAGGTGTGCCGGTCAGTCAGGGGTCTCTTCACTCCGGGTGATCGCTGCTGGTGGAGGTGTGCCGGTGAGTCAGGGGTCTCTCCACTCTGGGTGATCGCTGCTGGTGGAGGGTTGCCGGTCAGTCAGGGGTCTCTCCACTCCGGGTGATCGCTGCTGGTGGAGGTGTGCCGGTCAGTCAGGGGTCTCTCCACACCGGGTGACCGCTGCTGGTGGAGGGTTGCCGGTCAGTCAGGGGTCTCTCCACTCCGGGTGATCGCTGCTGGTGGAGGTGTGCCGGTCAGTCAGGGGTCTCTCCACACCGGGTGACCGCTGCTGGTGGAGGGTTGCCGGTGAGTCAGGGGTCTCTCCACTCCGGGTGACCGCTGCTGGTGGAGGGTTGCCGGTCAGTCAGGGGTCTCTCCACTCCGGGTGATCGCTGTTGGTGGAGGTGTGCCGGTGAGTCAGGGGTCTCTCCACTCCGGGTGATCGCTGCTGGTGGAGGTGTGTCGGTCAGTCAGGGGTCTCTCCACTCCGGGTGATCGTTGTTGGTGGAGGGTTGCCGGTCAGTCAGGGGTTTCTCCACTCCGGGTGACCGCTGCTGGTGGAGGTGTGCCGGTCAGTCAGGGGTCTCTTCACTCCGGGTGATCGCTGCTGGTGGAGGGTTGCCGGTCAGTCAGGGGTCTCTCCACTCCGGGTGATCGCTGCTGGTGGAGGTGTGCCGGTCAGTCAGGGGTCTCTTCACTCCGGGTGATCGCTGCTGGTGGAGGGTTGCCGGTCAGTCAGGGGTCTCTCCACTCCGGGTGACCGCTGCTGGTGGAGGTGTGCCGGTCAGTCAGGGGTCTCTTCACTCCGGGTGATCGCTGCTGGTGGAGGGTTGCCGGTCAGTCAGGGGTCTCTCCACTCCGGGTGATCGCTGCTGGTGGAGGTGTGCCGGTCAGTCAGGGGTCTCTTCACTCCGGGTGATCGCTGCTGGTGGAGGTGTGCTGGTCAGTCAGGGATCTCTCCACTCTGGGTGACCGCTGCTGATGGAGGTGAGTCAGAGGTCTCTCCACTCCGGGTGATCGCTGCTGGTGGAGGTGTGCCGGTGAGTCAGGGGGTCTCTCCACTCCGGGTGATCGCTGCTGGTGGAGGTGTGCCGGTCAGTCAGGGGTCTCTTCACACCGGGTGACCGCTGCTGGTGGAGGTGTGCCGGTGAGTCAGGGGTCTCTTCACACCGGGTGACCGCTGCTGGTGGAGGTGTGCCGGTCAGTCAGGGGTCTCTTCACTCCGGGTGATTGCTGTTGGTGGAGGTGTGCCGGTCAGTCAGGGGTCTCTTCACACCGGGTGACCGCTGCTGGTGGAGGTGTGCCGGTCAGTCAGGGGTCTCTTCACTCCGGGTGATCGCTGCTGGTGGAGGGTTGCCGGTCAGTCAGGGGTCTCTCCACTCCGGGTCACCGCTGCTGGTGGAGGTGTGCCGGTCAGTCAGGGGTCTCTTCACTCTGGGTGATCGCTGCTGGTGGAGGGTTGCCGGTCAGTCAGGGGTCTCTTCACACCGGGTGATCGCTGCTGGTGGAGGTGTGCCGGTCAGTCAGGGGTCTCTCCACTCCGGGTGATCGCTGCTGGTGGAGGTTTGCCGGTCAGTCAGGGGTCTCTCCACTCCGGGTGATCGCTGCTGGTGGAGGTGTGCCGGTGAGTCAGGGGTCTCTCCACTCCGGGTGATCGCTGCTGGTGGAGGTGTGCCGGTGAGTCAGGGGTCTCTCCGCTCCGGGTGACCGCTGCTGGTGGAGGTGTGCCGGTGAGTCAGGGGTCTCTCCACTCCGGGTGATCGCTGCTGGTGGAGGTGTGCCGGTCAGTCAGGGGTCTCTCCACTCCGGGTGACCGCTGCTGGTGGAGGTGTGCCGGTCAGTCAGGGGTCTCTTCACTCCGGGTGATCGCTGCTGGTGGAGGGTTGCCGGTCAGTCAGGGGTCTCTCCACTCCGGGTGATCGCTGCTGGTGGAGGTGCGCCGGTCAGTCAGGGGTCTCTCCACACCGGGTGACCGCTGCTGGTGGAGGGTTGCCGGTCAGTCAGGGGTCTCTTCACTCCGGGTGACCGCTGCTGGTGGAGGTGTGCCGGTCAGTCAGGGGTCTCTCCACTCCGGGTGACCGCTGCTGGTGGAGGTGTGCCGGTCAGTCAGGGGTCTCTTCACTCCGGGTGATCGCTGCTGGTGGAGGGTTGCCGGTCAGTCAGGGGTCTCCACTCCGGGTGACCGCTGCTGGTGGAGGTGTGCCGGTCAGTCAGGGGTCTCTTCACTCCGGGTGATCGCTGCTGGTGGAGGGTTGCCGGTCAGTCAGGGGTCTCTCCACTCCGGGTGATCGCTGCTGGTGGAGGTGTGCCGGTCAGTCAGGGGTCTCTCCACACCGGGTGACCGCTGCTGGTGGAGGGTTGCCGGTCAGTCAGGGGTCTCTTCACTCCGGGTGACCGCTGCTGGTGGAGGTGTGCCGGTCAGTCAGGGGTCTCTCCACTCCGGGTGACCGCTGCTGGTGGAGGTGTGCCGGTCAGTCAGGGGTCTCTTCACTCCGGGTGATCGCTGCTGGTGGAGGGTTGCCGGTCAGTCAGGGGTCTCTGCACTCCGGGTCACCGCTGCTGGTGGAGGTGTGCCGGTCAGTCAGGGGTCTCTTCACTCTTGGTGATCGCTGCTGGTGGAGGGTTGCCGGTCAGTCAGGGGTCTCTTCACACCGGGTGATCGCTGCTGGTGGAGGTGTGCCGGTCAGTCAGGGGTCTCTCCACTCCGGGTGATCGCTGCTGGTGGAGGTTTGCCGGTCAGTTAGGGGTCTCTCCACTCCGGGTGATCGCTGCTGGTGGAGGTGTGCCGGTGAGTCAGGGGTCTCTCCACTCCGGGTGATCGCTGCTGGTGGAGGTGTGCCGGTGAGTCAGGGGTCTCTCCACTCCGGGTGACCGCTGCTGGTGGAGGTGTGCCGGTCAGTCAGGGGTCTCTCCACTCCGGGTGATCGCTGCTGGTGGAGGTGTGCCGGTCAGTCAGGGGTCTCTCCACTCCGGGTGACCGCTGCTGGTGGAGGTGTGCCGGTCAGTCAGGGGTCTCTTCACTCCGGGTGATCGCTGCTGGTGGAGGTGTGCTGGTCAGTCATGGATCTCTCCACTCTGCGTGACCGCTGCTGGTGGAGGTGAGTCAGGGGTCTCTCCACTCCGGGTGATCGCTGCTGGTGGAGGTGTGCCGGTGAGTCAGGAGGTCTCTCCACTCCGGGTGATCGCTGCTGGTGGAGGTGTGCCGGTCAGTCAGGGGTCTCTTCACACCGGGTGACCGCTGCTGGTGGAGGTGTGCCGGTGAGTCAGGGGTCTCTTCACACCGGGTGACCGCTGCTGATGGAGGTGTGCCGGTCAGTCAGGGGTCTCTTCACTCTGGGTGATTGCTGTTGGTGGAGGGTTGCCGGTCAGTCAGGGGTCTCTTCACACCGGGTGACCGCTGCTGGTGGAGGTGTGCCGGTCAGTCAGGGGTCTCTTCACTCCGGGTGATTGCTGTTGGTGGAGGTGTGCCGGTCAGTCAGGGGTCTCTTCACTCCGGGTGATTGCTGTTGGTGGAGGTGTGCCGGTCAGTCAGGGGTCTCTTCACACCGGGTGACCGCTGCTGGTGGAGGTGTGCCGGTCAGTCAGGGGTCTCTTCACTCCGGGTGATTGCTGTTGGTGGAGGGTTGCCGGTCAGTCAGGGGTCTCTTCACTCCGGGTGACCGCTGCTGGTGGAGGGTTGCCGGTCAGTCAGGGGTCTCTCCACTCTGGGTGATCGCTGCTGGTGGAGGGTTGCCGGTCAGTCAGGGGTCTCTCCACTCTGGGTGATCGCTGCTGGTGGAGGTGTGCCGGTCAGTCAGGGGTCTCTCCACTCTGGGTGATCGCTGCTGGTGGAGGTGTGCCGGTGAGTCAGGGGTCTCTCCACTCTGGGTGATCGCTGCTGGTGGAGGGTTGCAGGTCAGTCAGGGGTCTCTCCACTCCGGGTGATCGCTGCTGGTGGAGGTGTGCCGGTCAGTCAGGGGTCTCTCCACACCGGGTGACCGCTGCTGGTGGAGGGTTGCCGGTCAGTCAGGGGTCTCTCCACTCCGGGTGACTGCTGCTGGTGGAGGTGTGCCGGTGAGTCAGGGGTCTCTCCACTCCGGGTGACCGCTGCTGGTGGAGGGTTGCTGGTCAGTCAGGGGTCTCTCCACTCCGGGTGATCGCTGTTGGTGGAGGTGTGCCGGTGAGTCAGGGGTCTCTCCACTCCGGGTGATCGCTGCTGGTGGAGGTGTGTCGGTCAGTCAGGGGTCTCTCCACTCCGGGTGATCGTTGTTGGTGGAGGGTTGCCGGTCAGTCAGGGGTCTCTCCACTCCGGGTGATCGCTGCTGGTGGAGGTGTGCCGGTCAGTCAGGGGTCTCTTCACTCCGGGTCACCGCTGCTGGTGGAGGTGTGCCGGTCAGTCAGGGGTCTCTCCACACCGGGTGACCGCTGCTGGTGGAGGTGTGCCGGTCAGTCAGGGGTCTCTTCACTCCGGGTGATCGCTGTTGGTGGAGGTGTGCCGGTCAGTCAGGGGTCTCTCCACTCTGGATGATCGCTGCTGGTGGAGGGTTGCCGGTCAGTCAGGGGTCTCTCCACTCTGGGTGATCGCTGCTGGTGGAGGTGTGCCGGTCAGTCAGGGGTCTCTCCACTCTGGGTGATCGCTGCTGGTGGAGGTGTGCCGGTCAGTCAGGGGTTTCTCCACTCTGGGTGATCGCTGCTGGTGGAGGTGTGCCGGTGAGTCAGGGGTCTCCACTCTGGGTGATCGCTGCTGGTGGAGGGTTGCCGGTCAGTCAGGCGTCTCTCCACTCCGGGTGATCGCTGTTGGTGGAGGTGTGCCGGTGAGTCAGGGGTCTCTCCACTCCGGGTGACCGCTGCTGGTGGAGGTGTGCCGGTCAGTCAGGGGTCTCTCCACTCCGGGTGATCGCTGCTGGTGGAGGTGTGCCGGTCAGTCAGGGGTCTCTCCACTCCGGGTGACCGCTGCTGGTGGAGGTGTGCCGGTCAGTCAGGGGTCTCTTCACTCCGGGTGATCGCTGCTGGTGGAGGTGTGCTGGTCAGTCATGGATCTCTCCACTCTGCGTGACCGCTGCTGGTGGAGGTGAGTCAGGGGTCTCTCCACTCCGGGTGATCGCTGCTGGTGGAGGTGTGCCGGTGAGTCAGGAGGTCTCTCCACTCCGGGTGATCGCTGCTGGTGGAGGTGTGCCGGTCAGTCAGGGGTCTCTTCACACCGGGTGACCGCTGCTGGTGGAGGTGTGCCGGTGAGTCAGGGGTCTCTTCACACCGGGTGACCGCTGCTGATGGAGGTGTGCCGGTCAGTCAGGGGTCTCTTCACTCTGGGTGATTGCTGTTGGTGGAGGGTTGCCGGTCAGTCAGGGGTCTCTTCACACCGGGTGACCGCTGCTGGTGGAGGTGTGCCGGTCAGTCAGGGGTCTCTTCACTCCGGGTGATTGCTGTTGGTGGAGGTGTGCCGGTCAGTCAGGGGTCTCTTCACTCCGGGTGATTGCTGTTGGTGGAGGTGTGCCGGTCAGTCAGGGGTCTCTTCACACCGGGTGACCGCTGCTGGTGGAGGTGTGCCGGTCAGTCAGGGGTCTCTTCACTCCGGGTGATTGCTGTTGGTGGAGGGTTGCCGGTCAGTCAGGGGTCTCTTCACTCCGGGTGACCGCTGCTGGTGGAGGGTTGCCGGTCAGTCAGGGGTCTCTCCACTCTGGGTGATCGCTGCTGGTGGAGGGTTGCCGGTCAGTCAGGGGTCTCTCCACTCTGGGTGATCGCTGCTGGTGGAGGTGTGCCGGTCAGTCAGGGGTCTCTCCACTCTGGGTGATCGCTGCTGGTGGAGGTGTGCCGGTGAGTCAGGGGTCTCTCCACTCTGGGTGATCGCTGCTGGTGGAGGGTTGCAGGTCAGTCAGGGGTCTCTCCACTCCGGGTGATCGCTGCTGGTGGAGGTGTGCCGGTCAGTCAGGGGTCTCTCCACACCGGGTGACCGCTGCTGGTGGAGGGTTGCCGGTCAGTCAGGGGTCTCTCCACTCCGGGTGACTGCTGCTGGTGGAGGTGTGCCGGTGAGTCAGGGGTCTCTCCACTCCGGGTGACCGCTGCTGGTGGAGGGTTGCTGGTCAGTCAGGGGTCTCTCCACTCCGGGTGATCGCTGTTGGTGGAGGTGTGCCGGTGAGTCAGGGGTCTCTCCACTCCGGGTGATCGCTGCTGGTGGAGGTGTGTCGGTCAGTCAGGGGTCTCTCCACTCCGGGTGATCGTTGTTGGTGGAGGGTTGCCGGTCAGTCAGGGGTCTCTCCACTCCGGGTGATCGCTGCTGGTGGAGGTGTGCCGGTCAGTCAGGGGTCTCTTCACTCCGGGTCACCGCTGCTGGTGGAGGTGTGCCGGTCAGTCAGGGGTCTCTCCACACCGGGTGACCGCTGCTGGTGGAGGTGTGCCGGTCAGTCAGGGGTCTCTTCACTCCGGGTGATCGCTGTTGGTGGAGGTGTGCCGGTCAGTCAGGGGTCTCTCCACTCTGGATGATCGCTGCTGGTGGAGGGTTGCCGGTCAGTCAGGGGTCTCTCCACTCTGGGTGATCGCTGCTGGTGGAGGTGTGCCGGTCAGTCAGGGGTCTCTCCACTCTGGGTGATCGCTGCTGGTGGAGGTGTGCCGGTCAGTCAGGGGTTTCTCCACTCTGGGTGATCGCTGCTGGTGGAGGTGTGCCGGTGAGTCAGGGGTCTCCACTCTGGGTGATCGCTGCTGGTGGAGGGTTGCCGGTCAGTCAGGGGTCTCTTCACACCGGGTGATCGCTGCTGGTTGAGGTGTGCCGGTCAGTCAGGGGTCTCTCCACTCCGGGTGATCGCTGCTGGTGGAGGTTTGCCGGTCAGTTAGGGGTCTCTCCACTCCGGGTGATCGCTGCTGGTGGAGGTGTGCCGGTGAGTCAGGGGTCTCTCCACTCCGGGTGATCGCTGCTGGTGGAGGTGTGCCGGTGAGTCAGGGGTCTCTCCACTCCGGGTGACCGCTGCTGGTGGAGGTGTGCCGGTCAGTCAGGGGTCTCTCCACTCCGGGTGATCGCTGCTGGTGGAGGTGTGCCGGTCAGTCAGGGGTCTCTCCACTCCGGGTGACCGCTGCTGGTGGAGGTGTGCCGGTCAGTCAGGGGTCTCTTCACTCCGGGTGATCGCTGCTGGTGGAGGTGTGCTGGTCAGTCATGGATCTCTCCACTCTGCGTGACCGCTGCTGGTGGAGGTGAGTCAGGGGTCTCTCCACTCCGGGTGATCGCTGCTGGTGGAGGTGTGCCGGTGAGTCAGGAGGTCTCTCCACTCCGGGTGATCGCTGCTGGTGGAGGTGTGCCGGTCAGTCAGGGGTCTCTTCACACCGGGTGACCGCTGCTGGTGG
This sequence comes from Anomaloglossus baeobatrachus, assembly GCF_048569485.1. Taxonomy (NCBI): domain Eukaryota; kingdom Metazoa; phylum Chordata; class Amphibia; order Anura; family Aromobatidae; genus Anomaloglossus; species Anomaloglossus baeobatrachus. The sequence goes on along the minus strand of NC_134364.1, from coordinate 9,450,135 downwards.
AGGTGTGCCGGTGAGTCAGGGGTCTCTTCACACCGGGTGACCGCTGCTGATGGAGGTGTGCCGGTCAGTCAGGGGTCTCTTCACTCTGGGTGATTGCTGTTGGTGGAGGGTTGCCGGTCAGTCAGGGGTCTCTTCACACCGGGTGACCGCTGCTGGTGGAGGTGTGCCGGTCAGTCAGGGGTCTCTTCACTCCGGGTGATTGCTGTTGGTGGAGGTGTGCCGGTCAGTCAGGGGTCTCTTCACTCCGGGTGATTGCTGTTGGTGGAGGTGTGCCGGTCAGTCAGGGGTCTCTTCACACCGGGTGACCGCTGCTGGTGGAGGTTTGCCGGTCAGTCAGGGGTCTCTTCACTCCGGGTGACCGCTGCTGGTGGAGGGTTGCCGGTCAGTCAGGGGTCTCTCCACTCTGGGTGATCGCTGCTGGTGGAGGGTTGCCGGTCAGTCAGGGGTCTCTCCACTCTGGGTGATCGCTGCTGGTGGAGGTGTGCCGGTCAGTCAGGGGTCTCTCCACTCTGGGTGATCGCTGCTGGTGGAGGTGTGCCGGTGAGTCAGGGGTCTCTCCACTCTGGGTGATCGCTGCTGGTGGAGGGTTGCAGGTCAGTCAGGGGTCTCTCCACTCCGGGTGATCGCTGCTGGTGGAGGTGTGCCGGTCAGTCAGGGGTCTCTCCACACCGGGTGACCGCTGCTGGTGGAGGGTTGCCGGTCAGTCAGGGGTCTCTCCACTCCGGGTGACTGCTGCTGGTGGAGGTGTGCCGGTGAGTCAGGGGTCTCTCCACTCCGGGTGACCGCTGCTGGTGGAGGGTTGCTGGTCAGTCAGGGGTCTCTCCACTCCGGGTGATCGCTGTTGGTGGAGGTGTGCCGGTGAGTCAGGGGTCTCTCCACTCCGGGTGATCGCTGCTGGTGGAGGTGTGTCGGTCAGTCAGGGGTCTCTCCACTCCGGGTGATCGTTGTTGGTGGAGGGTTGCCGGTCAGTCAGGGGTCTCTCCACTCCGGGTGATCGCTGCTGGTGGAGGTGTGCCGGTCAGTCAGGGGTCTCTTCACTCCGGGTCACCGCTGCTGGTGGAGGTGTGCCGGTCAGTCAGGGGTCTCTCCACACCGGGTGACCGCTGCTGGTGGAGGTGTGCCGGTCAGTCAGGGGTCTCTTCACTCCGGGTGATCGCTGTTGGTGGAGGTGTGCCGGTCAGTCAGGGGTCTCTCCACTCTGGATGATCGCTGCTGGTGGAGGGTTGCCGGTCAGTCAGGGGTCTCTCCACTCTGGGTGATCGCTGCTGGTGGAGGTGTGCCGGTCAGTCAGGGGTCTCTCCACTCTGGGTGATCGCTGCTGGTGGAGGTGTGCCGGTCAGTCAGGGGTTTCTCCACTCTGGGTGATCGCTGCTGGTGGAGGTGTGCCGGTGAGTCAGGGGTCTCCACTCTGGGTGATCGCTGCTGGTGGAGGGTTGCCGGTCAGTCAGGCGTCTCTCCACTCCGGGTGATCGCTGTTGGTGGAGGTGTGCCGGTGAGTCAGGGGTCTCTCCACTCCGGGTGACCGCTGCTGGTGGAGGTGTGCCGGTCAGTCAGGGGTCTCTCCACTCCGGGTGATCGCTGCTGGTGGAGGTGTGCCGGTCAGTCAGGGGTCTCTCCACTCCGGGTGACCGCTGCTGGTGGAGGTGTGCCGGTCAGTCAGGGGTCTCTTCACTCCGGGTGATCGCTGCTGGTGGAGGTGTGCTGGTCAGTCATGGATCTCTCCACTCTGCGTGACCGCTGCTGGTGGAGGTGAGTCAGGGGTCTCTCCACTCCGGGTGATCGCTGCTGGTGGAGGTGTGCCGGTGAGTCAGGAGGTCTCTCCACTCCGGGTGATCGCTGCTGGTGGAGGTGTGCCGGTCAGTCAGGGGTCTCTTCACACCGGGTGACCGCTGCTGGTGGAGGTGTGCCGGTGAGTCAGGGGTCTCTTCACACCGGGTGACCGCTGCTGATGGAGGTGTGCCGGTCAGTCAGGGGTCTCTTCACTCTGGGTGATTGCTGTTGGTGGAGGGTTGCCGGTCAGTCAGGGGTCTCTTCACACCGGGTGACCGCTGCTGGTGGAGGTGTGCCGGTCAGTCAGGGGTCTCTTCACTCCGGGTGATTGCTGTTGGTGGAGGTGTGCCGGTCAGTCAGGGGTCTCTTCACTCCGGGTGATTGCTGTTGGTGGAGGTGTGCCGGTCAGTCAGGGGTCTCTTCACACCGGGTGACCGCTGCTGGTGGAGGTGTGCCGGTCAGTCAGGGGTCTCTTCACTCCGGGTGATTGCTGTTGGTGGAGGGTTGCCGGTCAGTCAGGGGTCTCTTCACTCCGGGTGACCGCTGCTGGTGGAGGGTTGCCGGTCAGTCAGGGGTCTCTCCACTCTGGGTGATCGCTGCTGGTGGAGGGTTGCCGGTCAGTCAGGGGTCTCTCCACTCTGGGTGATCGCTGCTGGTGGAGGTGTGCCGGTCAGTCAGGGGTCTCTCCACTCTGGGTGATCGCTGCTGGTGGAGGTGTGCCGGTGAGTCAGGGGTCTCTCCACTCTGGGTGATCGCTGCTGGTGGAGGGTTGCAGGTCAGTCAGGGGTCTCTCCACTCCGGGTGATCGCTGCTGGTGGAGGTGTGCCGGTCAGTCAGGGGTCTCTCCACACCGGGTGACCGCTGCTGGTGGAGGGTTGCCGGTCAGTCAGGGGTCTCTCCACTCCGGGTGACTGCTGCTGGTGGAGGTGTGCCGGTGAGTCAGGGGTCTCTCCACTCCGGGTGACCGCTGCTGGTGGAGGGTTGCTGGTCAGTCAGGGGTCTCTCCACTCCGGGTGATCGCTGTTGGTGGAGGTGTGCCGGTGAGTCAGGGGTCTCTCCACTCCGGGTGATCGCTGCTGGTGGAGGTGTGTCGGTCAGTCAGGGGTCTCTCCACTCCGGGTGATCGTTGTTGGTGGAGGGTTGCCGGTCAGTCAGGGGTCTCTCCACTCCGGGTGATCGCTGCTGGTGGAGGTGTGCCGGTCAGTCAGGGGTCTCTTCACTCCGGGTCACCGCTGCTGGTGGAGGTGTGCCGGTCAGTCAGGGGTCTCTCCACACCGGGTGACCGCTGCTGGTGGAGGTGTGCCGGTCAGTCAGGGGTCTCTTCACTCCGGGTGATCGCTGTTGGTGGAGGTGTGCCGGTCAGTCAGGGGTCTCTCCACTCTGGATGATCGCTGCTGGTGGAGGGTTGCCGGTCAGTCAGGGGTCTCTCCACTCTGGGTGATCGCTGCTGGTGGAGGTGTGCCGGTCAGTCAGGGGTCTCTCCACTCTGGGTGATCGCTGCTGGTGGAGGTGTGCCGGTCAGTCAGGGGTTTCTCCACTCTGGGTGATCGCTGCTGGTGGAGGTGTGCCGGTGAGTCAGGGGTCTCCACTCTGGGTGATCGCTGCTGGTGGAGGGTTGCCGGTCAGTCAGGCGTCTCTCCACTCCGGGTGATCGCTGTTGGTGGAGGTGTGCCGGTGAGTCAGGGGTCTCTCCACTCCGGGTGATCGCTGCTGGTGGAGGTGTGTCGGTCAGTCAGGGGTCTCTCCACTCCGGGTGATCGTTGTTGGTGGAGGGTTGCCGGTCAGTCAGGGGTCTCTCCACTCCGGGTGATCGCTGCTGGTGGAGGTGTGCCGGTCAGTCAGGGGTCTCTTCACTCCGGGTCACCGCTGCTGGTGGAGGTGTGCCGGTCAGTCAGGGGTCTCTCCACACCGGGTGACCGCTGCTGGTGGAGGTGTGCCGGTCAGTCAGGGGTCTCTTCACTCCGGGTGATCGCTGCTGGTGGAGGTGTGCCGGTCAGTCAGGGGTCTCTCCACTCTGGGTGATCGCTGCTGGTGGAGGTGTGCCGGTGAGTCAGGGGTCTCTCCACTCTGGGTGATCGCTGCTTGTGGAGGGTTGCCGGTCAGTCAGGGGTCTCTCCACTCCGGGTGATCGCTGCTGGTGGAGGTGTGCCGGTCAGTCAGGGGTCTCTCCACTCTGGGTGATCGCTGCTGGTGGAGGTGTGCCGGTCAGTCAGGGGTCTCTCCACACCGGGTGACCGCTGCTGGTGGAGGTGTGCCGGTCAGTCAGGGGTCTCTCCACACCGGGTGACTGCTGCTGGTGGAGGTGTGCCGTCAGTCAGGGGTCTCTTCACTCCGGGTGACCGCTGCTGGTGGAGGTGTGCCGGTCAGTCAGGGGTCTCTCCACTCCGGGTGACCGCTGCTGGTGGAGGTGTGCCGGTCAGTCAGGGGTCTCTCCCCTCCGGGTGATCGCTGTTGGTGGAGGGTTGCCGGTCAGTCAGGGGTCTCTTCACTCCGGGTGATCGCTGCTGGTGGAGGTGTGCCGGTCAGTCAGGGGTCTCTCCACTCCGGGTGATCGCTGCTGGTGGAGGTGTGCCGGTGAGTCAGGGGTCTCTTCACACCGGGTGATCGCTGTTGGTGGAGGGTTGCCGGTCAGTCAGGGGTCTCTTCACTCCGAGTGATCGCTGCTGGTGGAGGTGTGCCGGTCAGTCAGGGGTCTCTCCCCTCCGGGTGATTGCTGTTGGTGGAGGGTTGCCGGTCAGTCAGGGGTCTCTCCCCTCCGGGTGATTGCTGTTGGTGGAGGGTTGCCGGTCAGTCAGGGGTCTCTCCCCTCCGGGTGATTGCTGTTGGTGGAGGGTTGCCGGTCAGTCAGGGGTCTCTCCCCTCCGGGTGATTGCTGTTGGTGGAGGTGTGCCGGTCAGTCAGGGGTCTCTCCCCTCCGGGTGATCGCTGTTGGTGGAAGGTTGCCGGTCAGTCAGGGGTCTCTTCACTCCGGGTGATCGCTGCTGGTGATGTGTCGGTGAGTCAGGGGTCTCTCCACTCCGGGTGATCGCTGCTGGTGGAGATGTGTCGGTGAGTCAGGGGTCTCTCCACTCCGGGTGATCGCTGCTGGTGGAGGTGTGCCGGTCAGTCAGGGGTCTCTCCCCTCCGGGTGATTGCTGTTGGTGGAGGGTTGCCAGTGAGTTAGGGCTGTAGAGACCCCGGTGGTTTCCCGGCTTCCTCTGGAGGAGATCCCTGGTTGTGTCGGTGCTCCGGCTCGGATCTCCAGGATGGCTCTTCTTGGAGGATTATATGATTAGCCTCTCCGGCCCATTATCTGCGGCGTATAATCACTTTCAGATGCTTGTAGACTCTTACCTGCTGAAGTGCTGTGGAGCATTTGATCCCCGCTCGCCGTCCCGTGTGCGGAGCAGTATTATGTGGAGGACCCTTCAGCACCTGCTCCCTACATTCGGGGCTGGTTTCCGCTGCTGCTTTTTAAAGCTGGAGAGGCACTTCACCGTGTAATTGTTCTCAGCAGCGGCGTGGTCGTGGGATGATATACGCCACACGCTGCAGCAAGGACGGACAGGGCCGGCTGTGCCATCAGCTCCCTACCTGCGCCTCTTCTCACTTCTTAATTTCTGCCCTTTTTAAAGTCACATTTAGGGATTAGCAAGGTGATTTGCAGGTCCAGTGCCCGGGACTGTGCTCCATGCCGGGCGGGAGCCCTGTGAATGGCTTACTATCTGCCGGCACTTCTTAAGAATTTCCGGCCGACATCTTTACAGAGTGGTGCACACGTTGTATATACCAAGCCTATTACTTACAAGAGGTGCAGGGATGCCGGGAGGTTAGAGGAGGCCCATGAGGCTCCGATCCAGTGGCCTCGGAATAGTGTGAGGAGCTGCAGTACTGAGAACGGCCACTACACGGTGTATGGAGCTGTGAGGAGCTGCAGTACTGAGAACGGCCACTACACGGTGTATGGAGCTGTGAGGAGCTGCAGTACTGAGAACGGCCACTACATGGTGTATGGAGCTGGGAGGAGCTGCAGTACTGAGAATGGCCACTACACGGTGTATGGAGCTGTGAGGAGCTGCAGTACTGAGAACGGCCACTACACGGTGTATGGAGCTGTGAGGAGCTGCAGTACTGAGAACGGCCACTACACGGTGTATGGAGCTGTGAGGAGCTGCAGTACTGAGAACGGCCACTACACGGTGTATGGAGCTGTGAGGAGCTGCAGTACTGAGAACGGCCACTACATGGTGTATGGAGCTGGGAGGAGCTGCAGTACTGAGAATGGCCACTACACGGTGTATGGAGCTGTGAGGAGCTGCAGTACTGAGAACGGCCACTACACGGTGTATGGAGCTGTGAGGAGCTGCAGTACTGAGAACGGTCACTACACGGTGTATGGAGCTGTGAGGAGCTGCAGTACTGAGAACGGCCACTACATGGTGTATGGAGCTGGGAGGAGCTGCAGTACTGAGAATGGCCACTACACGGTGTATGGAGCTGTGAGGAGCTGCAGTACTGAGAACGGTCACTACCCGGTGTATGGAGCTGTGAGGAGCTGCAGTACTGAGAACGGCCACTACACGGTGTATGGAGCTGTGAGGAGCTGCAGTACTGAGAACAGCCACTACACCGTGTATGGAGCTGTGCTGAGCTCTCTGCCGCTCATCCCTCGCCGCCTGTCCTTCTCCGCCGCTCATCCATCTCTGTTGCCCGTCCCTCGGCCGCCTGTGCCTCTCCCTCACTCGTCCCTCACCTCTGCCCGTACCTCTCCCCCACTCGTCCCTCACCTCCGTCCGTTCCTCACCTGCGCCCGTCTCTCTCTGCCCCCCGTCCCTCTCTGCTCCCCCCCCCCCCGTCTCTTTCTGTCCCCCGTCTCTCTCTGTCCCTCTCGGCCGCCCGTCCCTCTCGGCCGCCCGTCCCTCTCGGCCACCCGTCCCTCTCGGCCGCCCGCCCCTCTCGGCCCCCCGACCCTCTCTGGCCCCCCCCCCCCGTCTCTCTCTGTTCCCCGTCTCTCTCTGTCCCTCTCCGCCGCCCGTCCCTCTCCGCCGCCCGTCCCTCTCGGCCGCCCGTCCCTCTCGGCCGCCCGTCCCTCTCGGCCGCCCGTCCCTCTCTGCCCCCCGTCCCTCTCTGCCCCCCGTCCCTCTCTGCCCCCCGTCCCTCTCTGCCCCCCGTCCCTCTCTGCCCCCCGTCCCTCTCTGCCCCCCGTCCCTCTCTGCCCCCCGTCCCTCTCTGCCCCCCGTCCCTCTCTGCCCCCCGTCCCTCTCTGCCCCCCGTCCCTCTCTGCCCCCCGTCCCTCTCGGCCCCCCGTCCCTCTCTGCTGCCCGTCCCTTTCTGCCCCCCCCGTCTCTCTCTGTCCCCCGTCTCTCTCTGTCCCTCTCGGCCCCCCGTCCCTCTCTGCCGCCCGTCCCTCTCTGCCGCCCGTCCCTCTCTGCCGCCCGTCCCTCTCTGCCGCCCGTCCCTCTCTGCCGCCCGTCCCTCTCTGCCGCCCGTCCCTCTCTGCCGCCCGTCCCTCTCTGCCGCCCGTCCCTCTCTGCCGCCCGTCCCTCTCTGCCGCCCGTCCCTCTCTGCCGCCCGTCCCTCTCTGCCGCCCGTCCCTCTCTGCCGCCCGTCCCTCTCTGCCGCCCGTCCCTCTCTGCCGCCCGTCCCTCTCCGCCGCCTGTCCTTCTTTTCCGCTCTTTCCTTTCCGTACCCTCGCTGCTGCCTGACCTTCGCCGCCTGTCCCTCTCTGCTGCCCGTCCCTTTCCCGCCACCCGTCCCTCTCTGCCGCCCGTCCCTCTCTGTTGCCTGTCCCTCTCCGCCGCCCCCCGTCCCTCTCCCGCCGCCCGTCCCTCACTTACGCTCTTTCCTTCCTGTTGCCCGTCCCTCTCTGCCACTCGTCCCTCTCCCGCCGCTCGTCTCTCTCTCCTGCCTGTCCCTCTCCGCCGCCCGTTCCTCTCCCGCCGCTCGTCCCTCTCTTCCGCTCTTTCCTTCCTGTTGCCTGTCCCTCTCCGTCGCCCGTTCCTCTCCGTCGCCCGTCCCTCTCCGCCGCCCGTCCCTCTCCGCCGCCCGTCCCTCACCGCCGCCTGTCCTTCTCTTCTGCTCTTTCCTTCCTGTTGCCCGTCCCTCTCCACCGCACGTCCCTCACCACCGCCCGTCCTTCACCGCCGCATGTCCTTCTTTTCCGCTCTTTCCTTTCCGTACCCTCGCTGCTGCCTGTCCTTCTCCGCCACTTGTCCCTCTTTGCCGCCCGTCCCTCTCCCGCCGCCTGTCCTTTCCGTTGCTTGTCCCTCTCCACGGCATGTCCCTCTCCGTCGCCCGTCCCACACCACCGCCCATCCTTCACCGCCGCCTGTCCTTCTCTTCCGCTCTTTCCTTCCTGCTGCCCGTCCCTCTCCACCGCACGTCCCTCTCCACTGCCCGTCCCTCTCCACCGCACGTCCTTCACCGCCGCCTGTCCTTCTTTTCCGCTCTTTCCTTTCCGTTCCTCGCTGCTGCCTGTCCTTCTATGACGCCCGTCTCTCTCTGCCGCCCGTCCCTCTCCCGACGCCCATCCCTCTCCCGACGCCCGTCCCTCTCCGCCGCCGGTCCCTCTCCGCCGCCCGTCCGTCGCTTCCACTGCTGGTTACATTAGGGAGCATCAGACGTGCACAATGCGCTCGGAGGATGGATACGAGGGACGGACATTTACAATATATACAAACAAAAGTGGCAAAATAATTTCGCAGTGATAAGTGAGCGTTTATCGCAGGAGACTAGCATTATAGAGACAGCAGCGTCCGCAACGCTTATTTATCTGCTTTACTCCATTTCAGAATTGTCGCGGGGAAAATATGGAACGATGATCTGTGCCTCCTGTCTGAGAAACGAGATCCGCGTTACACACAGACCCAATGCATTTCTATAGATCTTGGACCCCCGGTGCACTCCCCGCAACGCCTTCTCCGCACCATCAAAGGGGTAATCCTGGGGTAATGCAGCGTCTGCGGACACTAATGCACCTTGTGTTTCAATTTCTCACCATTTGTAAGATCTCTGCTTTCAGTCAGTAATAGAAAACTACTCCGAGGTACAAACCTCGATACTTTTTCTTTCTGGGATAGTTGTGTCCAGTGTGAACAGCATCTGCACTGATACATTGTAACAAACTATCATTGCACCGATCGGAACAGCTGATGAATGTCACCGCGGCGTTCCCACCGATCGGAGCAGCTGATGAATGTCACCGCGGCGATCCTACCGATCGGAGCAGCTGATGAATGTCACCGCGGCGTTCCCACCGATCGGAACAGCTGATGAATGTCACCGCGGCGTTCCCACCGATCGGAGCAGCTGATGAATGTCACCGCGGCGTTCCCACCGATCGGAGCAGCTGCTGAATGTCACTGCGGCGTTCCCACCGATCGGAGCAGCTGATGAATGTCACTGCGGCGTTCCCACCGATCGGAGCAGCTGCTGAATGTCACTGCGGCGTTCCCACCGATCGGAGCAGCTGATGAATGTCACTGCGGCGTTCCCACCGATCGGAGCAGCTGATGAATGTCACCGCGGCGTTCCCACCGATCGGAGCAGCTGATGAATGTCACCGCGGCGTTCCCACCGATGGGAGCAGCTGATGAATGTCACCGCGGCGTTCCCACCGATCAGAGAAGCTGATGAATGTCACCGCTGCGTTCCCACCGATGGGAGCAGCTGCTGAATGTCACCGCGGCGTTCGCACCAATGATCGGAGCAGCTGATAAATGTCACCGCGGAGATCCCACCGATCGGAGCAGCTGATAAATGTCACCGCGGAGATCCCACCGATCGGAGCAGCTGATTAATGTCACCGCGGCGTTCCCACCGATCGGAGCAGCTGATGAATGTAATGTCACCGCGGCGTTCCCACCGATTGGAGCAGCTGATAAATGTCACCGCGGCGATCCCACCGATCGGAGCAGCTGATGAATGTCACCGCGGCGTTCCCACCGATCGGAGCAGCTGATGAATGTCACCGCGGCGTTCCCACCGATCGGAGCAGCTGATGAATGTCACCGCGGCGTTCCCACCGATCGGAGCAACTGATAAATGTCACCGCGGCGTTCCCACCGATCGGAGCAGCTGATAAATGTCACCGCGGCGTTCCCACCGATCGGAGCAGCTGATGAATGTCACCGCGGCGTTCCCACCGATCGGAGCAGCTGATGAATGTCACCGCGGCGTTCCCACCGATCGGAGCAGCTGATGAATGTCACCGCGGCGTTCCCACCGATCAGAGAAGCTGATAAATGTCACCGCGGCGTTCGCACCAATGATCGGAGCAGCTGATAAATGTCACCGCGGCGTTCCCACCGATCGGAGCAGCTGATAAATGTCACCGCGGCGTTCACACCGATCGGAGCAGCTGCTGAATGTCACCGCAGCGTTCCCACCGATCAGAGAAGCTGCTGAATGTCACCGCGGCGTTCACACCGATCGGAGCAGCTGATGAATGTCACCGCGGCGTTCGCACCAATGATCGGAGCAGCTGATGAATGTCACCGCGGTGATCCCACCGATCGGAGCAGCTGCTGAATGTCACCGCAGCGTTCCCACCGATCAGAGAAGCTGCTGAATGTCACCTCGGCGTTCACACCGATCGGAGCAGCTGATGAATGTCACCGTGGCGTTCGCACCAATGATCGGAGCAGCTGATGAATGTCACCGCGGTGATCCCACCGATCGGAGCAGCTGCTGAATGTCACCGCGGCGATCCCACCGATCGGAGCAGCTGATAAATGTCACCGCGGCGTTCACACCGATCGGAGCAGCTGCTGAATGTCACCGCAGCGTTCCCACCGATCAGAGAAGCTGCTGAATGTCACCGCGGCGTTCCCACCGATCGGAGCAGCTGATGAATGTCACCGCGGCGTTCGCACCAATGATCGGAGCAGCTGATGAATGTCACCGCGGCGATCCCACCAATCGGAGCAGCTGCTGAATGTCACCGCGGCGTTCGCACCAATGATCGGAGCAGCTGATGAATGTCACCGCGGCGTTCGCACCAATGATCGGAGCAGCTGATAAATGTCACCGCGGCGATCCCACCGATCGGAGCAGCTGATGAATGTCACTGTGGCGATCCCACCGATCGGAGCAGCTGATGAATGTCAACGCGGCGTTCCCACCGATCGGAGCAGCTGATGAATGTCACCGCGGCGATCTCACCGATCGGAGCAGCTGATAAATGTCACCGCGGCGTTCGCACCAATGATCGGAGCAGCTGATAAATGTCACCGCGGCGATCCCACCGATCGGAGCAGCTGCTGAATGTCACCGCGGCGATCCCACCGATCGGAGCAGCTGCTGAATGTCACCGCGGCGTTCCCACCGATCGGAGCAGCTGCTGAATGTCACCGCGGCGATCCCACCGATCGGAGCAGCTGCTGAATGTCACCGCGGCGTTCGCACCAATGATCGGAGCAGCTGATAAATGTCACCGCGGCGATCCCACCGATCGGAGCAGCTGATGAATGTCACTGCGGCGATCCCACCGATCGGAGCAGCTGATGAATGTCAACGCGGCGTTCCCACCGATCTGAGCAGCTGAGGAATGTCACCGCGGCGATCCCACCGATCGGAGCAGCTGATAAATGTCACCGCGGCGTTCGCACCAATGATCGGAGCAGCTGATAAATGTCACCGCGGCGATCCCACCGATCGGAGCAGCTGCTGAATGTCACCGCGGCGATCCCACCGATCGGAGCAGCTGCTGAATGTCACCGCGGCGATCCCACCGATCGGAGCAGCTGCTGAATGTCACCGCGGCGTTCCCACCGATCGGAGCAGCTGCTGAATGTCACAGCGGCGTTCCCACCGATCGGAGCAGCTGATGAATGTCACCGCGGTGTTCGCACCAATGATCGGAGCAGCTGATGAATGTCATTGCGGCGTTCGCACCGTCTGATCCGCCCCGCATTTGCACCGATCGGAGATGCTGATGAATGTCATCGCACCGTCTGATCCGCCCCGCGTTTGCACTGATTGGAGATGCTGATGAATGTCACCGCGGCGTTCGCACCAATGGTCGGAGATGCTGATGAATGTCACCGCAGCGCTCGCACCGATCGGAGACGCTGATGAATGTCACCGCAGCGCTCGCACCGATCGGAGACGCTGATGAATGTCACCGCAGCGCTCGCACCGATCGGAGACGCTGATGAATGTCACCGCGGCGTTCCCACCGATCGGAGCAGCTGATGAATGTCACCGCGGCGTTCCCACCGATCGGAGCAGCTGATGAATGTCACCGCAGTGCTCGCACCGATCGGAGACGCTGATGAATGTCACCGCAGTGCTCGCACCGATCGGAGACGCTGATGAATGTCACCGCGGCGTTCGCACCAATGATCGGAGACGCTGATGAATGTCACCGCAGCGCTCGCACCGATCGGAGACGCTGATGAATGTCACCGCAGCATTCGCACCGTCTGATCCGCCTTGAGTTCCCAGCAAACTCTACACAGTGAACCCACAGGACACGTATCACACACTCACTCCGCTGTTTCTGTAAATTCCATAGGAGTGAATGGAGAGAGCCCCCCTCACCATTTTTTCTCCCCCTGGAAGTGGGGACGTCAGAGGTCACCTGTATTGATAGTAGTGAGGGGTCCACATTTAAGGCTTGCGTCCAGTATATTGTAGGGTCTAAAGGTCGCACCCTGGAATATCCCTTTCATAGCGGTGGTCATATACTATAATGTCGCTAACATATGAAAACCACCAATCCACTGCTCCTCCATACTGCTTCTGTTCATTGTCCCCCACCAGTCTCCTCTCCCGTGACCACTGCAGCCAATCCGCATCAGTGATTGCCTGCAGCAGTCACATTCCATTTAGGCTGGAAGTAACGGCCTCGGAGATGTTTCTTCCAGCTTAAGTGGAGCGTCCCCAGGGGGCTCATTGGAAAGTATTAGACTCCCCGTTTAAGGACCCCTGCATTGGAGGCCCCTCTGTACTAACCGTCTCTTTTTCTCTTGCAGGGAGGTGGACGGAGATTGCGATGGACTCGTCTGCTACAGAGACTTTGAGAATGTTCTGAATTACGACGAGGATTAGACTTAAGTCACATGACCTAATAATTGCCTCACTTAACGAGCATTTACCCCCTAAAGTCCCAGTAAGTAAAAGCCTGTGAGTGGTCCTCGTCTGTGAGATTAGTGTACAAATAAGACGTCGGGGGGTTGTCACCCAGCTCTCCCGGGGTCCTGAATAACAAATCCACCTGGTCACTAATGGATTTGTCATTCAGGACCCCCCTCTCACTATCCAGCTTTACTAGTGTTGTCGTATTGGGGTAAGTGCCCTTTAAGGCCCGGTTTTCTCACATGTATCACAAATGGAGTGTGGTGTCCCCAGAGGGGGTCAGTCCTTCCAGAGTCAGCATTGCCGGCAGTGCAGATGTGGAAACCAAGATGAACCGTGCAGAAAGGAGGAAATACTAGAAGGTTTGGCGAGGGTTGCCAGGCAGCGCGGCGCATACACGCTCCCCCGTGCAAGCGCAAAATATCTGGAGCCGCACTCGGGAGAACTGGAGCAGGTGCAGGAGGGTCATCTCAGGTCACGAGCGCCGGGGAGGTCGTCCGGATCACACACAAGTGCGTCCCTCAGACAAGAGCCTCTCCGCTGTGCCGCGTGTCCTCTCACCGTCTCCTCCACTGCTGCCGGCAGAGAGGAAATAAGAGGAGATCCATAAACAGCAGCGCTTGTTGTGACATTTACACCGAATGCTGGCTCCTCAGATCTGCGGATCACACTACAGCATGACTCCTCAGATCTGCGGATCACACTACAGCAGGACTCCTCAGATCTGCGGATCACACTACAGCAGGAGCATGAGCCGGACTCCTCAGATCTGCGGATCACACTACAGCAGGAGCATGAGCCGGACTCCTCAGATCTGCGGATCACACTACAGCAGGAGCATGAGCCGGACTCCTCAGATCTGCGGATCACACTACAGCAGGAGCATGAGCCGGACTCCTCAGATCTGCGCATCACACTACAGCAGGGACATGAGCCGGACTCCTCAGATCTGCGGATCACACTACAGCAGGAGCATGAGCCGGACTCCTCAGATCTGCGCATCACACTACAGCAGGGACATGAGCAGGACTCCTCAGATCTGCGGATCACACTACAGCAGGGACATGAGCCGGACTCCTCAGATCTGCGCATCACACTACAGCAGGGACATGAGCCGGACTCCTCAGATCTGCGGATCACACTACAGCAGGAGCATGAGCCGGACTCCTCAGATCTGCGCATCACACTACAGCAGGAGCATGAGCCGGACTCCTCAGATCTGCGGATCACACTACAGCAGGAGCATGACTCCTCAGATCTGCAGATCACACTACAGCAGGAGCATGAGCCGGACTCCTCAGATCTGCGGATCACACTACAGCTGGAGCATGAGCCGGACTCCTCAGATCTGCGGATCACACTACAGCAAGAGCAACGCTCCTCAGATCTGCGGATCACACTACAGCAGGAGCATGAGCAGGACTCTTCAGATCTGCGGATCACACTACAGCAGGAGCATGAGCCGGACTCCTCAGATCTGCGGATCACACTACAGCAGGAGCATGAGCCGGACTCCTCAGATCTGCGGATCACACTACAGCAGGAGCATGAGCCGGACTCCTCAGATATGCGGATCACACTACAGCAAGAGCAGCACTCCTCAGATCTGCGGATCACACTACAGCAGGAGCATGAGCAGGACTCTTCAGATCTGCGGATCACACTACAGCAGGAGCAGGACTCATCCCGGGCAGCGCTTTATTATTGTGCTTCATTCTTTGCCTGGTTTGGGGTTATTTTGTACTTATTTGTCAAGTGTTAAAGGGCCGGTAAAGAATAAATTAAATACACTTTATAACTCCCCTGCGTTACGTCCAGCGATTCTTTCTGCTCACCTCTAGAAAAAATGGAACATAAGAAATGAGTTTCCCTCGGATCAGGCACAGTTTGGTTTGGGTTCATTTTTGGCTCACAGACTAAGGTTCATGTGAATAAGCCCTTAGCCAGAGTTTTCAGGGCTGTCCCTGGTGCCTAGCATTCAGCTGAAGTGGACATTTGGGCGGGGACTCTCTCGGCCAATCAGCAGCATGCAGCTCTTCACAATACTCCCCTGGGCTGTCGTTTCCAGTTGGATGCCAGGCGGAGCACAAACTCTGGTTTCTAGTTCTGTAGTTCAGAGCTGCCACCAGTTTAACCCTTTTTTGGCATATTAAATTGCCACCCTGGGTTATAACGGAGGGGCTCTCGTAATGATGGCTGCACTTTTGTAGCCCCTGTTGCTGGGGCCCACTGTCTGTAGGTGACCGTCCTCATAGAGCCTCCTCTCTCCGCTGCGGCTGCTGCTCATCGCAGTCTTCGGCTAATGGAAAATTACTCCCGAGAACATCGTAGCCGGAATAATCAGAGCCATAAATCAGAGCTGACAGAAAGTAGCGGCAAACTCCACACCTACAGCCAGAAGATGAGGGGTGCGAGCAAAGCCCAGCCACTCAGCCCATGCTGGAGAACTACAAGTCACAGCACAACCCAAACTGCAGACCCTGGCCGAGAATAGAAAGCCCACAGATTGCTAAACATCATGAATGGATCTAGAGCAATGTTCATCCTGATCCTCCTGGTTCATGCACTGCATAGACAGCAATAGAGCGGAGATACTGCGCCGTGTTCACATTTAGCTATTCACTGCTTGTGCTGGTTAAGCCCCAGGGCAGGTGCTGAATGTACCCCTCGCTATACCTGCCGAAATACGGGGGGCCGAACAAAGCAGCACCTTCCCCATACATACAGTGTGTGCATCGTCTATCTGACCATCTGAATGATCCCCGGCCCTCGTCCTCCTCTATAAGCAGCACCTTCCCCATACATACAGTGTGTGCATCGTCTATCTGACCATCTGAATGATCCCCGACCCTCGTCCTCCTCTATAAGCAGCACCTTCCCCATACATACAGTGTGTGCATCGTCTATCTGACCATCTGAATGATCCCCGGCCCTCGTCCTCCGCTATAAGCAGCACCTTCCCCATACATACAGTGTGTGCATCGTCTATCTGACCATCTGAATGATCCCCGGCCCTCGTCCTCCGCTATAAGCAGCACCTTCCCCATACATACAGTGTGTGCATCGTCTATCTGACCATCTGAATGATCCCGGCCCTCGTCCTCCGCTATAAGCAGCTCCTTCCCCATACATACAGTGTGTGCATCGTCTATCTGACCATCTGAATGATCCCCGGCCCTCGTCCTCCTCTATAAGCAGCACCTTCCCCATACATACAGTGTGTGCATCGTCTATCTGACCATCTGAATGATCCCCGACCCTCGTCCTCCTCTATAAGCAGCACCTTCCCCATACATACAGTGTGTGCATCGTCTATCTGACCATCTGAATGATCCCCGGCCCTCGTCCTCCGCTATAAGCAGCACCTTCCCCATACATACAGTGTGTGCATCGTCTATCTGACCATCTGAATGATCCCCGGCCCTCGTCCTCCGCAATAAGCAGCACCTTCCCCATACATACAGTGTGTGCATCGTCTATCTGACCATCTGAATGATCCCCGGCCCTCGTCCTCCGCTATAAGCAGCACCTTCCCCATACATACAGTGTGTGCATCGTCTATCTGACCATCTGAATGATCCCCGGCCCTCGTCCTCCGCAATAAGCAGCACCTTCCCCATACATACAGTGTGTGCATCGTCTATCTGACCATCTGAATGATCCCCGGCCCTCGTCTTCCGCTATAAGCAGCACCTTCCCCATACATACAGTGTGTGCATCGTCTATCTGACCATCTGAATGATCCCCGGCCCTCGTCCTCCGCTATAAGTAGCACCTTCCCCATACATACAGTGTGTGCATTGTCTATCTGACCATCTGAATGATCCCCGGCCCTCGTCCTCCTCTATAAGCAGCACCTTCCCCATACATACAGTGTGTGCATCGTCTATCTGACCATCTGAATGATCCCCGGCCCTCGTCCTCCGCTATAAGCATCACCTTCCCCATACATACAGTGTGTGCATTGTCTATCTGACCATCTGAATGATCCCCGGCCCTCGTCCTCCGCTATAAGCAGCACCTTCCCCATACATACAGTGTGTGCATCGTCTATCTGACCATCTGAATGATCCCCGGCCCTCGTCCTCCGCTATAAGCAGCTCCTTCCCCATACATACAGTGTGTGCATCGTCTATCTGACCATCTGAATGATCCCCGGCCCTCGTCCTCCTCTATAAGCAGCACCTTCCCCATACATACAGTGTGTGCATCGTCTATCTGACCATCTGAATGATCCCCGGCCCTCGTCCTCCGCTATAAGCAGCTCCTTCCCCATACATACAGTGTGTGCATCGTCTATCTGACCATCTGAATGATCCCCGGCCCTCGTCCTCCTCTATAAGCAGCACCTTCCCCATACATACAGTGTGTGCATCGTCTATCTGACCATCTGAATGATCCCCGACCCTCGTCCTCCTCTATAAGCAGCACCTTCCCCATACATACAGTGTGTGCATCGTCTATCTGACCATCTGAATGATCCCCGGCCCTCGTCCTCCGCTATAAGCAGCACCTTCCCCATACATACAGTGTGTGCATCGTCTATCTGACCATCTGAATGATCCCCGGCCCTCGTCCTCCGCTATAAGCAGCTCCTTCCCCATACATACAGTGTGTGCATCGTCTATCTGACCATCTGAATGATCCCCGGCCCTCGTCCTCCTCTATAAGCAGCACCTTCCCCATACATACAGTGTGTGCATCGTCTATCTGACCATCTGAATGATCCCCGACCCTCGTCCTCCTCTATAAGCAGCACCTTCCCCATACATACAGTGTGTGCATCGTCTATCTGACCATCTGAATGATCCCCGGCCCTCGTCCTCCGCTATAAGCAGCACCTTCCCCATACATACAGTGTGTGCATCGTCTATCTGACCATCTGAATGATCCCCGGCCCTCGTCCTCCGCAATAAGCAGCACCTTCCCCATACATACAGTGTGTGCATCGTCTATCTGACCATCTGAATGATCCCCGGCCCTCGTCCTCCGCTATAAGCAGCACCTTCCCCATACATACAGTGTGTGCATCGTCTATCTGACCATCTGAATGATCCCCGGCCCTCGTCTTCCGCTATAAGCAGCACCTTCCCCATACATACAGTGTGTGCATCGTCTATCTGACCATCTGAATGATCCCCGGCCCTCGTCCTCCGCTATAAGTAGCACCTTCCCCATACATACAGTGTGTGCATTGTCTATCTGACCATCTGAATGATCCCCGGCCCTCGTCCTCCTCTATAAGCAGCACCTTCCCCATACATACAGTGTGTGCATCGTCTATCTGACCATCTGAATGATCCCCGGCCCTCGTCCTCCGCTATAAGCATCACCTTCCCCATACATACAGTGTGTGCATTGTCTATCTGACCATCTGAATGATCCCCGGCCCTCGTCCTCCGCTATAAGCAGCACCTTCCCCATACATACAGTGTGTGCATCGTCTATCTGACCATCTGAATGATCCCCGGCCCTCGTCCTCCGCTATAAGCAGCACCTTCCCCATACATACAGTGTGTGCATCGTCTATCTGACCATCTGAATGATCCCCGGCCCTCGTCCTCCTCTATAAACAGCACCTTCCCCATACATACAGTGTGTGCATTGTCTATCTGACCATCTGAATGATCCCCGGCCCTCGTCCTCCGCTATAAGCAGCACCTTCCCCATACATACAGTGTGTGCATCGTCTATCTGACCATCTGAATGATCCCCGGTCCTCGTCCTCCGCTATAAGCAGCACCTTCCCCATACATACAGTGTGTGCATCGTCTATCTGACCATCTGAATGATCCCCGACCCTCGTCCTCCGCTATAAGCAGCACCTTCCCCATACATACAGTGTGTGCATCGTCTATCTGACCATCTGAATGATCCCCGGCCCTCGTCCTCCGCTATAAGCAGCACCTTCCCCATACATACAGTGTGTGCATCGTCTATCTGACCATCTGAATGATCCCCGGCCCTCGTCCTCCGCTATAAGCAGCACCTTCCCCATACATACAGTGTGTGCATCGTCTATCTGACCATCTGAATGATCCCTGGCCCTCATCCTCCGCTATAAGCAGCACCTTCCCCATACATACAGTGTGTGCATCGTCTATCTGACCATCTGAATGATCCCTGGCCCTCATCCTCCGCTATAAGCAGCACCTTCCCCATACATACAGTGTGTGCATCGTCTATCTGACCATCTGAATGATCCCCGGCCCTCGTCCTCCGCTATAAGCAGCACCTTCCCCATACATACAGTGTGTGCATCGTCTATCTGACCATCTGAATGATCCCCGGCCCTCGTCCTCCGCTATAAGCAGCACCTTCCCCATACATACAGTGTGTGCATCGTCTATCTGACCATCTGAATGATCCCGGCCCTCGTCCTCCTCTATAAGCAGCACCTTCCCCATACATACAGTGTGTGCATCGTCTGACCATCTGAATGATCCCCGACCCTCGTCCTCCTCTAAGCAGCACCTTCCCCATACATACAGTGTGTGCATCGTCTATCTGACCATCTGAATGATCCCCGGCCCTCGTCCTCCGCTATAAGCAGCACCTTCCCCATACATACAGTGTGTGCATCGTCTATCTGACCATCTGAATGATCCCCGACCCTCGTCCTCCGCTATAAGCATCACCTTCCCCATACATACAGTGTGTCCATCGTCTATCTGACCATCTGAATGATCCCCGGCCCTCGTCCTCCGCTATATACACCACAGAGAGAAACTAATGTAATTAACAGTGCGGGAATCAGCTCCATCGTAACGTGACAGTCGCCGTCCCCGGAACCGACAGCAGCCAGAGGGGGTCAACCAGCCACCGAAACTGATAAGTCTTCACTCCATCTGGAAATCTGATCTCAGCAGACTTGAAACACACAGAGGCGAAAAATACTGTCATTCTTAGTTACAGCAGAATAGTGAGTGCAGCTCTGGAGTATAATACAGGAGGTAACTCAGGATCAGTAATGTAATGTATGTACACAGTGACTGCACCAGCAGAATAGTGAGTGCAGTTCTGGAGTATAATACAGGAGGTAACTCAGGATCAGTAATGTAATGTATGTACACAGTGATTGCACCAGCAGAATAGTGAGTGCAGCTCTGGAGTATAATACAGGAGGTAACTCAGGATCAGTAATGTAATGTATGTACACAGTGACTGCACCAGCAGAATAGTGAGTGCAGCTCTGGAGTATAATACAGGAGGTAACTCAGGATCAGTAATGTATGTACACAGTGACTGCACCAGCAGAATAGTGAGTGCAGCTCTGGAGTATAATACAGGAGGTAACTCAGGATCAGTAATGTATGTACACAGTGACTGCACCAGCAGAATAGTGAGTGCAGCTCTGGAGTATAATACAGGAGGTAACTCAGGATCAGTAATGTATGTACACAGTGACTGCACCAGCAGAATAGTGAGTGCAGCTCTGGAGTATAATACAGGAGGTAACTCAGGATCAGTAATGTAATGTATGTGCACAGGACTGCACCAGCAGAATAGTGAGTGCAGCTCTGGAGTATAATACAGGAGGTAACTCAGGATCAGTAATGTAATGTATGTACACAGTGACTGCACCAGCAGAATAGTGAGTGCAGCTCTGGGGTATAATACAGGAGGTAACTCAGGATCAGTAATGTATGTACACAGTGATTCCACCAGCAGAATGGTGAGCGCAGCTCTGCAGTAGTGATCTATTTACAGAGGGGAATAGAATTGAAAGCGCTGTGGAATTGCCCTGTGATCAGTGGGTTGGTTGTGGAGAACGTCTCTGGCCATTACTAGGGAAGTCAGGAGGGCTTGAAATTGCTTTGTCTGCAGCGGTGCGTGTTACATAGGAAGGAGCGTGACGTGAGAACAGATAATATGTACACTCGTTGCTTTCCTGTGTGCACAGGGATCCGGGTGACGGTACGTGGGCTCCGCACCGGGGACATTCACAGTCTCCAGGACACGTCCAGCCTCTGTGACGACTATTCAGCCAGAGATTGAGAAACCTTAGAAAATATTCCAGGCGGTTTCCATGATGGTGCAATGAGAGCCCCCCAGGATTGGGGTCTATAAGGGGATAGCACTGAATTTTGGGATTTACTAAACACAAGCAACGCCTCAGAAGGTATTTGTGGTGGAAACTCTTCCCAAAGCCTCCCCTCTTAAGTCTCTTCACCTTATTCTAGTGGTGTTAGTGGAGGAATTTACTTGTGGTATTTCCGTCCTTACCACATATTTCATGTACGGAGCTTGAGTACACATCAGACAGTCCAAACAAGCAGAGCTGCAGTGTAAAGCATAAGGTAGCAGACCAGCTCAGACTCCAGTAGACCACGCAGCACACCGGAGTTTAGCTGAGCCCTAGTGTCACTGTCACAGTATGTCCGTGTCACTCCGCCTATAATTAGTGCCAGTTATTCTTTTGTTGCTGACGTTCCTCCCTATATTTGGCACCGTACGTTGGATTTTTCGGCTATTTTGGCGCTGTCTGCCTGCGTTGGGCTCAGTGTTACCCCTGGACCCCTGTGCTGCTGCCCCCGGTAGTGCCGGGCATTCGGCGGCGCTGCCATACGAGCACCAGGCTGCAGACGTTGCTCCTTCGCTGTTGCAGCGCGTTGCTTTTGTTTTGCTTGTATTTGTTTTTGTGCAGCACTGAGGGATCTCCGCCAGCTGGCAGATCTCGTCCCCACACAGACACTTCGCTGCCACCAGCTCTGACGTGCTGCAAGACGAGCAAGCGCACTTCAGAAGCCGAGGAATCCTGGAATCACACACCGCACCGATCACAACAGTATGACTGCACCAGCAATTGTCAAAACATTTTTAGCTGATAATTACTTTACCCTGCTAAAAAAAAAAAAAGCTCAAAATGATGTGCTGCTCCGCGTGATGGAAAGAGATAAAACTAAAGCTGATGCCAGGGTCCCAGAAGACCTTCAGAAGTGCCACTGAGTCCTAAGAGCAAGCCAGGAAGGTGCGGGACACGGCCACATAATTCACCGGCTAAAGGCAGCAAAGTTGCAAGCGTAGGAACAGCAAAGGTCAGCAGAGCTGCTGCAGTAGGGGAAGGCTGAGGTCAGCAGAGCTGCTGCGATAGGGGAAGGCTGAGGTCAGCAGAGCTGCTGCGATAGGGGAAGGCTGAGGTCACCAGAGCTGCTGCGATAGGGAAAAGCTGAGGTCAGCAGAGCTGCTGCGATAGGGGAAGGCTGAGGTCAGCAGAGCTGCTGCGATAGGGTAAGGCTGAGGTCAGCAGAGCTGCTGCAATAGGGTAAGGCTGAGGTTAGCAGAGCTGCTGCGATAGGGTAAGGCTGAGGTCAGCAGAGCTGCTGCGATAGGGTAAGGCTGAGGTCAGCAGAGCTGCTGCAATAGGGTAAGGCTGAGGTCAGCAGAGCTGCTGCAATAGGGTAAGGCTGAGGTTAGCAGAGCTACTGCGATAGGGTAAGGCTGAGGTCAGCAGAGCTGCTGCGATAGGGTAAGGCTGAGGTCAGCAGAGCTGCTGCAATAGGGTAAGGCTGAGGTCAGCAGAGCTACTGCGATAGGGTAAGGCTGAGGTCAGCAGAGCTGCTGCGATAGGGTAAGGCTGAGGTCAGCAGAGTTGCAAAAAATGGGGAAGGGAAGAAGTGTTGCAGAGGATCCAGCTAAGCTAAGTGCAGTGGAGTTGCAAAGATAGAATTGTTTGGGGCCGCGGAGACAAGGTGCGATCACATCACTGCAGATGTAACTAAAAATGCCTCGGAATAAAACATGAGGGGCTTTTGTTTCTAGTCAGTAACTTTAAGATGCAGACGTTGTCACACATGGGGCAGGTCAAGTGCTGCCAGTTATTTATTTATTTTTTTAAAAACACAGTTATAGAAATGTTTACAAGTGCAGACCACGACTAAAGCTGCAAACGTTGTAGGGTTTTGTCCCAGCGAAAGGTGACAGTGCACAAATAATGGTAGGTTAGAGCTAAGGGCAGCAAACGTTATGACTAAAGGCATGCAAGTAGCTGGGGGAGAGCCTGACTAAAGCTTGGGAAGTTAAGGAGTAGGTCCAGGCTATGGAGCAGGTCCTGGCTAAATGCCGCAGAACTGTAACAGGTCCTGGCTGTGGGCGGCAGAGTTGCAGGAGCAAGTCCTGGCTGTGGGCGGCAGAGTTGCAGGGCCTGGCTGTGGGCGGCCGAGTTGCAGGTTTTGGCTATGGGCGGCAGAGTTGCAGGTCCTGGCTATGGGCGGCAGAGTTGCAGGTCCTGGCTATGGGTGGCAGAGTTGCAGGTTTTGGCTATGGGCGGCAGAGTTGCAGGTCCTGGCTGTGGGCGGCTGAGTTGCAGGTTTTGGCTATGGGCGGCAGAGTTGCAGGTCCTGGCTATGGGCGGCAGAGTTGCAGGAGCAGGTCCTGGCTGTGGGCGGCAGAGTTGCAGGTTTTGGCTATGGACGGCAGAGTTGCAGGTCCTGGCTGTGGGCGGCAGAGTTGCAGGAGCAGGTTCTGGCTATGGACGGCAGAGTTGCAGGTCCTGGCTATGGGCGGCAGAGTTGCAGGAGCAGGTCCTGGCTATGGGCGGCAGAGTTGCAGGTCCTGGCTATGGGTGGCAGAGTTGCAGGAGCAGGTCCTGGCTATGGGTGGCAGAGTTGCAGGAGCAGGTCCTGGCTATGGGCGGCAGAGTTGCAGGAGCCGGTCCTGGCTATGGGCGGCAGAGTTGCAGGAGCTGGTCCTGGCTATGGGCGGCAGAGTTGCAGGTCCTGGCTATGGGTGGCAGAGTTGCAGGAGCAGGTCCTGGCTATGGGTGGCAGAGTTGCAGGAGCAGGTCCTGGCTATGGGGGGCAGAGTTGCAGGAGCAGGTCCTGGCTGTGGGCGGCAGAGTTGCAGGAGCAGGTCCTGGCTATGGGTGGCAGAGTTGCAGGAGCAGGTCCTGGCTATGGGGGGCACGGTTGCAGGAGCCGGTCCTGGCTATGGGCGGCAGAGTTGCAGGAGTAGGTCCTGGCTATGGGCGGCAGAGTTGCAGGTCCTGGCTATGGGCGGCAGAGTTGCAGGTCCTGGCTATGGGTGGCAGAGTTGCAGGAGTAGGTCCTGGCTGTGGGCGGCAGAGTTGCAGGAGCAGGTCCTAGCTATTGGCAGCACAGTTGCAGGAGCAGGTCCTAGCTATTGGCAGCACAGTTGCAGGAGCCGGTCTTGGCTATGGGCGGCAGAGTTGCAGGTCCTGGCTATGGGTGGCAGAGTTGCAGGAGTAGGTCCTGGCTGTGGGCGGCAGAGTTGCAGGAGCAGGTCCTAGCTATTGGCAGCACAGTTGCAGGAGCCGGTCCTGGCTATGGGCGGCAGAGTTGCAGGTCCTGGCTATGGGTGGCAGAGTTGCAGGAGCAGGTCCTAGCTATTGGCAGCACAGTTGCAGGAGCCGGTCCTGGCTATGGGCGGCAGAGTTGCAGGTCCTGGCTGTGGGCGGCAGAGTTGCAGGTCCTGGCTATGGGCGGCAGAGTTGCAGGTCCTGGCTGTGGGTAGCAGAGTTGCAGGTCCTTGCTATGGGCGGCAGAGTTGCATGTCCTGGCTATGGGCAGCAGAGTTGCAGATCCCGGCTATGGGCGGCAGAGTTGCAGGTCTCGGCTATGGGCGGCAGAGTTGCAGGTCCTGGCTATGGGCGGCAGTGTTGCAGGTCCTAGCTATGGGCGGCAGAGTTGCAGGTCCTGGCTATGGGTGGCAGAGTTGCAGGTCCTGGCTATGGGTGGCAGAGTTGCAGGTCCTGGCTATGGGTGGCAGAGTTGCAGGTCCTGGCTATGGGCGGCAGAGTTGCAGGTCCTGGCTATGGGCGGCAGTGTTGCAGGTCCTGGCTGTGGGCGGCAGTGTTGCAGGTCCTGGCTATGGGCGCCAGAGTTGCAGGTCCTGGCTATGGGTGGCAGAGTTGCAGGTCCTGGCTATGGGCGGCAGAGTTGCAGGTCCTGGCTATGGGCGGCAGAGTTGCAGGTCCTGGCTATGGGCGGCAGAGTTGCAGGTCCTGGCTATGGGTGGCAGAGTTGCAGGTCCTGGCTATGGGCGGCAGTGTTGCAGGTCCTGGCTATGGGTGGCAGAGCTGCAGGTCCTGGCTGTGGGCGGCAGAGTTGCAGGTCCTGGCTATGGGCGGCAGAGTTGCAGGTCCTGGCTATGGGCGGCAGTGTTGCAGGTCCTGGCTATGGGTGGCAGAGTTGCAGGTCCTGGCTATGGGTGGCAGAGCTGCAGGTCCTGGCTGTGGGCGGCAGAGCTGCAGGTCCTGGCTGTGGGCGGCAGAGTTGCAGGTCCTGGCTATGGGTGGCAGAGTTGCAGGTCCTGGCTATGGGTGGCAGAGTTGCAGGAGCAGGTCCTGGCTATGGGTGGCAGAGTTGCAGGAGCAGGTCCTGGCTATGGGGGGCAGAGTTGCAGGAGCAGGTCCTGGCTGTGGGCGGCAGAGTTGCAGGAGCAGGTCCTGGCTATGGGTGGCAGAGTTGCAGGAGCAGGTCCTGGCTATGGGGGGCACGGTTGCAGGAGCCGGTCCTGGCTATGGGCGGCAGAGTTGCAGGAGTAGGTCCTGGCTATGGGCGGCAGAGTTGTAGGTCCTGGCTATGGGCGGCAGAGTTGCAGGTCCTGGCTATGGGTGGCAGAGTTGCAGGAGTAGGTCCTGGCTGTGGGCGGCAGAGTTGCAGGAGCAGGTCCTAGCTATTGGCAGCACAGTTGCAGGAGCCGGTCCTGGCTATGGGCGGCAGAGTTGCAGGTCCTGGCTATGGGTGGCAGAGTTGCAGGAGCAGGTCCTAGCTATTGGCAGCACAGTTGCAGGAGCCGGTCCTGGCTATGGGCGGCAGAGTTGCAGGTCCTGGCTGTGGGCGGCAGAGTTGCAGGTCCTGGCTATGGGCGGCAGAGTTGCAGGTCCTGGCTGTGGGTAGCAGAGTTGCAGGTCCTTGCTATGGGCGGCAGAGTTGCATGTCCTGGCTATGGGCAGCAGAGTTGCAGATCCCGGCTATGGGCGGCAGAGTTGCAGGTCTCGGCTATGGGCGGCAGAGTTGCAGGTCCTGGCTATGGGCGGCAGTGTTGCAGGTCCTAGCTATGGGCGGCAGAGTTGCAGGTCCTGGCTATGGGTGGCAGAGTTGCAGGTCCTGGCTATGGGTGGCAGAGTTGCAGGTCCTGGCTATGGGTGGCAGAGTTGCAGGTCCTGGCTATGGGCGGCAGAGTTGCAGGTCCTGGCTATGGGCGGCAGTGTTGCAGGTCCTGACTATGGGCGGCAGAGTTGCAGGTCCTGGCTATGGGCGGCAGAGTTGCAGGTCCTGGCTATGGGCGGCAGTATTGCAGGTCCTGGCTATGGGCGGCAGAGTTGCAGGTCCTGGCTATGGGCGGCAGAGTTGCAGGTCCTGACTATGGGCGGCAGTGTTGCAGGTCCCGGCTATGGGCAGCAGAGTTGCAGGTCCTGGCTATGGGCGGCAGAGTTGCAGGTGCCGGCTATGGGCGGCAGAGTTACAGGTCCTGGCTATGGGCGGCAGAGTTGCAGGTCCTGGCTATGGGTGGCAGAGTTGCAGGTCCTGGCTATGGGTGGCAGAGTTGCAGGTCCTGACTATGGGCGGCAGAGTTGCAGGTCCCGGCTATGGGTGGCAGAGTTGCAGGTCCTGACTATGGGTGGCAGAATTGCAGGTCCCGGCTATGGGCGGCAGTGTTGCAGGTCCTGGCTATGGGCGGCAGAGTTGCAGGTCCTGACTATGGGCGGCAGTATTGCAGGTCCTGACTATGGGCGGCAGAGTTGCAGGTCCCGGCTATGGGCGGCAGTGTTGCAGGTCCTGGCTATGGGCGGCAGAGTTGCAGGTCCCGGCTATGGGCGGCAGAGTTGCAGGTCCTGGCTATGGGCGGCAGAGTTGCAGGTCCTGACTATGGGCGGCAGAGTTGCAGGTCCTGACTATGGGCGGCAGAGTTGCAGGTCCCGGCTATGGGTGGCAGAGTTGCAGGTCCCGGCTATGGGCGGCAGAGTTGCAGGTCCTGACTATGGGCGGCAGAGTTGCAGGTCCTGACTATGGGCGGCAGAGTTGCAGGTCCTGACTATGGGCGGCAGAGTTGCAGGTCCCGGCTATGGGCGGCAGTGTTGCAGGTCCTGGCTATGGGTGGCAGAGTTGCAGGTCCTGACTATGGGCGGCAGAGTTGCAGGTCCTGACTATGGGCGGCAGAGTTGCAGGTCCTGACTATGGGCGGCAGAGTTGCAGGTCCTGGCTATGGGTGGCAGAGTTGCAGGTCCTGACTATGGGCGGCAGAGTTGCAGGTCCTGGCTATGGGTGGCAGAGTTGCAGGTCCTGACTATGGGCGGCAGAGTTGCAGGTCCTGGCTATGGGTGGCAGAGTTGCAGGTCCTGACTATGGGCGGCAGTGTTGCAGGTCCCGGCTATGGGCGGCAGTGTTGCAGGTCCTGACTATGGGCGGCAGTGTTGCAGGTCCCGGCTATGGGCGGCAGTGTTGCAGGTCCTGGCTATGGGCGGCAGAGTTGCAGGTCCCGGCTATGGACGGCAGAGTTACAGGTCCTGGCTATCCTCAGCAGCGCTGTCCTTTGATTCTGAGCTCCATATCTCTGCGTACACCGCTATACAGTGACATTACGAGGCGTTGGCCACCTGCAGATACCTCGGATATATTAGCAGATATTTGATGATACATTCTGGCAGACTGTAGAAATATTTTCTGATACATACCTGTTTGCGCTCCACTTTCTGGCTGCGGAGAGGTGGCGGTAACATGGAGCGGGGTGCGGTGTGGACTCGTCGTTCCGCTCCCGGTGTTCTCCCTTCATTATCCTCTGATATAATCTGAGTATTGATCCCGCACAGAGTCAGATCTCAGCCCCTGCTGCTGCAGTAAATTCTCCGTTGACCTCTCTGGCGGTATATTAGCCCATCTCACTGCATTTCCCACACAATGAACATTACAATAATCACTTTGCCGCCGCTCGCGCTGCTGACACTCCAGACAAAGGAGCAAGTAACTCATTTCCATAGTGACGGAACGGTGAATGGCAACACATTATTTTCTCTAGCTTTAAATTATTATTTTCCATCGCTGTGGCGGTACGCCGGCGACAGACGCGAGTGAGCGCGAGTAACCGCCAGGAAAAAAGACGACCGCGGCCAGCGACTGCGTACGCTGCCCAAGAAATACATCCGAAATTAGCAACACAGCGCAAAATGTCACATTCCTAATATAATGGACATCATCCAGGACCCCCGGCCTGTACACGGCGGCTTGTGGACAACCTGGCGAAACCTTCATCACTGTCCTCCTGACAATCCTGAGACCCCCGAAGCACCCCTAAATCATCCTGACACCTGGCTGACAATCCTGGAATTTCTGCCCAGAATATAAATGTCCATTACGGGAAAAAAAGTCGCCATGGAACCTTTCCTTGTGATCAGCTCGGTCCACAAGACGTGGCTACCTAATGCCCATCATAGGGGCCATCACTTTCCTGGATTATACGGTGACGCTGCACTGATGGCGGCATTTTTTTTTCTTTATATTATTCGATAAATCAAGAAGATCTCTGAAAACGACTTGGTCACTTCTACCTGAAATTCTATTATTTAGTCATGTAAATATATGAAAATTGGTAATTTAATAAACTAGACGTGAGGTTCACCCAACAAACTACTGGCTGACGAGCAAAATCAATCACTTATTGACAGCTCTATTAGATTCCTACTAAAACCCTGCTCTGTAAGTAATAGAAAAGAGATGGCCACAGTACCCAGACCCACATACAGGACACATGTCTAGGGGGCAGGATTATAGTAGTTATATTCCTGTACATAGGGGCAGTATTATAGTAGTTACAGTTAGGTCCAGAAATATTTGGACAGTGACACAAGTTTTGTTATTTTAGCTGTTTACAAAAACATGTTCAGAAATACAATTATATATATAATATGGGCTGAAAGTGCACACTCCCAGCTGCAATATGAGAGTTTTCACATCCAAATCGGAGAAAGGGTTTAGGAATCATAGCTCTAATGCATAGCCTCCTCTTTTTCAAGAGACCAAAAGTAATTGGACAAGGGACTCTAAGGGCTGCAATTAACTCTGAAGGCGTCTCCCTCGTTAACCTGTAATCAATGAAGTAGTTAAAAGGTCTGGGGTTGATTACAGGTGTGTGGTTTTGCATTTGGAAGCTGTTGCTGTGACCAGACAACATGCGGTCTAAGGAACTCTCAATTGAGGTGAAGCAGAACATCCTGAGGCTGAAAAAAAAGAAAAAATCCATCAGAGAGATAGCAGACATGCTTGGAGTAGCAAAATCAACAGTCGGGTACATTCTGAGAAAAAAGGAATTGACTGGTGAGCTTGGGAACTCAAAAAGGCCTGGGCGTCCACGGATGACAACAGTGGTGGATGATCGCCGCATACTTTCTTTGGTGAAGAAGAACCCGTTCACAACATCAACTGAAGTCCAGAACACTCTCAGTGAAGTAGGTGTATCTGTCTCTAAGTCAACAGTAAAGAGAAGACTCCATGAAAGTAAATACAAAGGGTTCACATCTAGATGCAAACCATTCATCAATTCCAAAAATAGACAGGCCAGAGTTACATTTGCTGAAAACACCTCATGAAGCCAGCTCAGTTCTGGAAAAGTATTCTATGGACAGATGAGACCAAGATCAACCTGTACCAGAATGATGGGAAGAAAAAAGTTTGGAGAAGAAAGGGAACGGCACATGATCCAAGGCACACCACACCCTCTGTAAAACATGGTGGAGGCAACGTGATGGCATGGGCATGCATGGCTTTCAATGGCACTGGGTCACTTGTGTTTATTGATGATATAACAGCAGACAAGAGTAGCCGGATGAATTCTGAAGTGTACCGGGATATACTTTCAGCCCAGATTCAGCCAAATGCCGCAAAGTTGATCGGACGGCGCTTCATAGTACAGATGGACAATGACCCCAAGCATACAGCCAAAGCTACCCAGGAGTTCATGAGTGCAAAAAAGTGGAACATTCTGCAATGGCCAAGTCAATCACCAGATCTTAACCCAATTGAGCATGCATTTCACTTGCTCAAATCCAGACTTAAGACGGAAAGACCCACAAACAAGCAAGACCTGAAGGCTGCGGCTGTAAAGGCCTGGCAAAGCATTAAGAAGGAGGAAACCCAGCGTTTGGTGATGTCCATGGGTTCCAGACTTAAGGCAGTGATTGCCTCCAAAGGATTCGCAACAAAATATTGAAAATAAAAATATTTTGTTTGGGTTTGGTTTATTTGTCCAATTACTTTTGACCTCCTAAAATGTGGAGTGTTTGTAAAGAAATGTGACAATTCCTACAATTTCTATCAGATATTTTTGTTCAAACCTTCAAATTAAACGTTACAATCTGCACTTGAATTCTGTTGTAGAGGTTTCATTTCAAATCCAATGTGGTGGCATGCAGAGCCCAACCCGCGAAAATTGTGCCACTGTCCAAAGATTTCTGGACCTAACTGTATATTCTTGTACATAGGGGGTAGGATGATGGTAGTTATATTCTTGTACATAGGGGCAGTATTATAGTAGTTATAGTCTTGTACATAGGGGGCAGTATTATAGTAGTTATATTCTTGTACATAGGGGCAGTATTATAGTAGTTATATTCCTGTACATAGGGGCAGTATTATAGTAGTTATAGTCTTGTACATAGGGGGCAGTATTATAGTAGTTATATTCTTTCACATAGGGGCAGTATTATAGTAGTTATATTCTTGTACATAGGGGCAGTATTATAGTAGTTATATTCTTTTACATAGGGGGCAGTATTATAGTAGTTATATTCTTGTACATAGGGAGCAGTTTTATAGTAGTTATATTCTTGTACATAAGGGGCAGTATTATAGTAGTTATAGTCTTGTACATAGGGGGCAGTATTATAGTAGTTATATTCTTGCACATAGGGGCAGTATTATAGTAGTTATATTCTTGTACATAGGGGCAGTATTATAGTAGTTATATTCTTTTACATAGGGGGCAGTATTATAGCAGTTATATTCTTGTGCATAGGGGCAGTATTATAGTAGTTATATTCTTTTACATAGGGGGCAGTATTATAGCAGTTATATTCTTGTACATAGGGGCAGTATTATAGTAGTTATATTCTTTTACATAGGGGGCAGTATTATAGCAGTTATATTCTTGTACATAGGGGGCAGTATTATAGCAGTTATATTCTTGTACATAAGGGGCAGTATTATAGTAGTTATATTCTTGTACATAGGGAGCAGTATTATAGTAGTTATATTCTTGTACATAAGGGGCAGTATTATAGTAGTTATAGTCTTGTACATAGGGGGCAGTATTATAGTAGTTATATTCTTGCACATAGGGGCAGTATTATTGTAGTTATATTCTTGTACATAGGGGCAGTATTATAGTAGTTATATTCTTTTACATAGGGGGCAGTATTATAGTAGTTATATTTTTGTACATAGGGGGCAGTATTATAGCAGTTATATTCTTGTACATAGGGGCAGTATTATAGTAGTTATATTCTTTTACATAGGGGGCAGTATTTATTATTATTATTATTATTTATTATTATAGCGCCATTTATTCCATGGCGCTTTACAAGTGAAAGAGGGTATACGTACAACAATCATTAACAGTACAAGACAGACTGGTATAGGAGGAGAGAGGACCCTGCCCGCGAGGGCTCACAGTCTACAGGGAATGGGTGATGGTACAATAGGTGAGGACAGAGCTGGTTGCGCAGTGGTCTACTGGGCTGAGGGCTATTGTAGGTTGTAGGCTTGTTGGAAGAGGTGGGTCTTGAGGTTCCTCTTGAAGCTTTCCACGGTAGTGGAGAGTCTGATGTGCTGAGGTAAGTAAGTATCATAGCAGTTATATTCTTGTACATAGGGGCAGTATTATAGTAGTTATATTCTTGCACATAGGGGGCAGTATTATAGTAGTTATATTCTTGTACATAGGAGCAGTATTATAGTAGTTATATTCTTGTACATAGGAGGCAGTATTATAGTAGTTATATTCTTGTACATAGGAGCAGTATTATATTAGTTATATTCTTGTACATGGGGGGCAGTATTATAGTAGTTATATTCTTGTACATAGAGGGCAGTATTATAGCAGTTATATTCTTTTACATAGGAGCAGTATTATAGTAGTTATATTCTTGTACATAGGAGCAGTATTATAGTAGTTATATTCTTGTACATAGGAGCAGTATTATAGTAGTTATATTCTTGTACATAGGGGGCAGTATTATAGTAGTTATATTCTTGTACATAGGGGGCAGTATTATAGTAGTTATATTCTTGTATATAGGGGGCAGTATTATAGTCGTTATATTCTTGTACATAGGAGCAGTATTATAGTAGTTATATTCTTGTACATGGGGGGCAGTATTATAGTAGTTATATTCTTGTACATAGAGGGCAGTATTATAGCAGTTATATTCTTGTACATAGGGGCAGTATTATAGTAGTTATATTCTTGTACATAGGAGCAGTATTATAGCAGTTCTATTCTTGTACATAGGGGCAGTATTATAGTAGTTATATTCTTGTACATAGGGGGCAGTATTATAGTAGTTATATTCTTGTACATAGGGGGCAGTATTATAGTAGTTATATTCTTGTACATAGGGACCGTATTATAGTAGTTATATTCTTGTACACAGGGGGGCAGTATTATAGTAGTTATATGCCTGTACATAGGGGCAGTATTATAGTAGTTATATTCTTGTACATAGAGGGTAGTATTATAGTAGTTATATTCCTGTACATAGAGGGTAGTATTATAGCAGTTATATTCTTGTATATAGGGGCAGTATTATAGTAGTTGTATTCTTGTATATAGGAGCAGTATTATAGTAGTTATATTCTTGTACATAGGGGCAGTATTATAGCAGTTATATTTTTGTACATAGGGACAGTATTATAGTAGTTATATTCTTGTACATAGGGGCAGTATTATAGTAGTTATATTCTTGTACATAGGGGCAGTATTATAGTAGTTATATTCCTGTATATAGGGACAGTATTATAGTAGTTATATTCTTGTACATAGGGGCAGTATTATAGCAGTTATATTCTTGTACATAGGGGCAGTATTATAGCAGTTATATTCTTGTACATAGGGGCAGTATTATAGTAGTTATATTCCTGTACATAGGGACAGTATTTTAGTAGTTATATTCTTGTACATAGGGGCAGTATTATAGTAGTTATATTCTTGTACATAGGGGCAGTATTATAGTAGTTATATTCCAGTACATAGGGGCAGTATTATAGTAATTATATTCTTGTACATAGGGGCAGTATTATAGCAGTTATATTCTTGTACATAGGGGCAGTATTATAGCAGTTATATTCTTGTACATAGGGGCAGTATTATAGCAGTTATATTCTTGTACATAGGGGCAGTATTATAGTAATTATATTCTTGTATATAGGGGCAGTATTATAGTAGTTGTATTCTTGTATATAGGAGCAGTATTATAGTAGTTATATTCTTGTACATAGGGGCAGTATTATAGCAGTTATATTTTTGTACATAGGGACAGTATTATAGTAGTTATATTCTTGTACATAGGGGCAGTATTATAGTAGTTATATTCTTGTACATAGGGGCAGTATTATAGTAGTTATATTCCTGTACATAGGGACAGTATTATAGTAGTTATATTCTTGTACATAGGGGCAGTATTATAGTAGTTATATTCCTGTACATAGGGACAGTATTATAGTAGTTATATTCTTGTACATAGGGACAGTATTATAGCAGTTATATTCTTGTACATAGGGGGCAGTATTATAGCAGTTATATTCTTGTACATAGGGGGCAGTATTATAGTAGTTATATTCTTGTACATAGGGGCAGTATTATAGTAATTATATTCTTGTACATAGGGGCAGTATTATAGCAGTTATATTCTTGTACATAGGGGCAGTATTATAGTAGTTATATTCTTGTACATAGGGGCAGTATTATAGTAGTTATATTCTTGTACATAGGGACAGTATTATAGTAGTTATATTCTTGTACATAGAGGCAGTATTATAGTAGTTATATTCTTTTACATAGGGAGCAGTATTATAGTAGTTATATTCTTGTACATAGGGGCAGTATTATAGCAGTTATATTCTTGTACATAGGGGCAGTATTATAGTAGTTATATTCTTGTACATAGGGGCAGTATTATAGTAGTTATATTCCTGTACATAGGGGCAGTATTATAGTAGTTATATTCTTGTACATAGGGAGCAGTATTATAGTAGTTATATTCTTGTATATAGGGGGCAGTATTATAGTAGTTATATTCCTGTACATAGGGGCAGTATTATAGTAGTTATATTCTTGTACATAGGGGCAGTATTATAGTAGTTATATTCCTGTACATAGGGACAGTATTATAGCAGTTATATTCTTGTACATAGGGGCAGTATTATAGTAGTTATATTCTTGTACATAGGAGGCAGTATTATAGTAGTTATATTCTTGTATATAGGGGGCAGTATTATAGTAGTTATATTCTTGTACATAGGGGCAGTATTATAGTAGTTATATTCTTGTACATAGGAGCAGTATTATAGCAGTTATATTCTTGTACATAGGGGCAGTATTATAGCAGTTATATTCTTGTACATAGGGGCAGTATTATAGTAGTTATATTCTTGTACATAGGGGGCAGTATTATAGTAGTTATATTCTTGTACATAGGGAGCAGTATTATAGTAGTTATATTCTTGTACATAGGGGTAGTATTATAGTAGTTATATTCCTGTACATAGGAGGCAGTATTATAGTAGTTATATTCTTGTACATAGGGGCAGTATTATAGTAGTTATATTCCTGTACATAGGGACAGTATTATAGCAGTTATATTCTTGTACATAGGGGCAGTATTATCATTTGTCGCTGTGTTGGGGGCGTGGATGGGGACGATCTCCCCCGCCTGCACATTACACCTGTCTTCTTGTCAGTTGTCAGGCTGTCTGTGATGTACTCTCTATGGAGGGCACACAGGCGACGTACATGCCACCACCGCTGTCGCATTTCAGGAAAATGGCTCATTCATTCCTGTCGTCCCCTCTCCTCGTTGCCAGTCACATCAGCCCCGGCCCCAGCCTTGTGGTCCTGTGAAAACCTTCAATTCAATTATCCGCCAGACATTGCTGCACACATGCATTTGTCTATATATAGAGCGCGCTCTCGTGTGCGCAGCACCGGGCGGCTCAGACGCTGCGCTCTCCTCAGATTCATCTTGACAAGGTCAGTTTACTTGGATTCAGGATTTTTTCATCTTACAGATTTCTTCGAGGACTCCCCCTCCTGCTTCTCGTAGACGTGGACCACAGACGCGGCGTTGCTACTGATTACAGTCACGGCCTCTGTTTTATATCATTCATGTATATTTCTGTGTCCTCCTCTGTCCTCCCGCAGTAGATCCGCCATGATTACAGAGAATGCGGTCTGTCTACGTTCTCACTAAAGGACGGATTCATTAATGCATTTGCGCCTGTCTTTTGTCACGTTCTTAGTGCTTTGCCACTCTTTTTGTTTGCGCCAAATTCATGTTTCCATTTTCTCCTTTTTAATCTCCAGTTTTTATCTTTTTTTCTTTTTAGTTTCCCTCTATGGGTGAGTTTTAGTGCTTCCGAATGTCTTCGCTTTTTTCATCATTTGTGACTTTTCGAAAAGCCTACTTAACACTTATGCCTTCCTGACCATTCAATGGAGGTAGATTTTCCTACACCCTGGGCTCTTGGGCTTTTCCCTTATTAATCCATCTTCAATTAATGAGGTAAAAGGTCTGGAGCTGATTCCGGTTGCGGCATTTGCATTTGGAGATGTTGCTGTGAACCTAAAACATGCATTCAATGGAAGAGAAACCAATCATCATTAGGATGACATAAAAGAAGAAAGCTATCAGAGAGATAGCAGAAATGTTAGGAGCGGCCCAATCAATAGTTTGGTACATTCTGCGAAAAAAGAGCGCACTTGTGAGCTCAAAAAAAGTCGGTACATCCCTGGAAGACACCAGGGGCGGCTGTCACAGAATCTTTTCCAGGGTGAAGAACAACCTTCATAACATCCCCCAAGTAAAGAACACTCTCCAAGAAGGGTCACCTGTAATACTTATGCAGATACTCTGGAATCTGATAGTGTGATATATAACGAAACTCGGACAAGGGTAAGGTAAATACTTTGTATTGACAAATAATAAACACACAGAGAAGAAACAGAGAATAACAGTGGCAACTTCAAATTAAATGCAAGTGCAACCAGTACAAATAAATGAAAACAGTACAAATGCATGAAAATTCGGAAATAATATGCAGGAGTGCAACCTGCACTAAAGCGTAAATGTCCACATGTAATATGCAAAAGTCCTCACCACCTTATACATGTATGTCCAGAATAATGTGCAGGAATATGCACAGCAACAAATACGTGAATGTCCAGAATCGCAAGCAGGAGTGCGCACAGCAAACAAATGGTTATCAGTGTACCTCCCAGGGCTGACAAAGTCCCGCTCAAGTGAAGCACACTGCCTGTAGACATCGAGTCCAGAATAAGGTACACTGGTCACAAACAGAGAATCAAAGTCCTTACAGATTAAGGAAATCCAGCAGCCTGAGGAAGTTCAAGGGCAAGATGAGGCAACAGACTCCATCTTTGATAAGCGTAAGAAGACACAACAAGTTCCATGGAAAACCCAAACCCTACATCACCACTAGGTGCAAATACAGAGGGGTCACAACAAGGAGAAAATACAAAGCTCAGTTCTGGAAATGCAGCAGAGGATGGAGGAGACTAAGATCAACCTGTACCAGAATGATGGAAGAAGAAAGTCTGGGGAAAGCTTGGCGTGGCTCCTGATCCAGAGCACAGCACGTCCTCTGTAAGATATGGTGGAGGCGGTGTGCTAGCTAGACATGCCGGGCTCCCAATGGCCCTGGGACGCTAGTGGGTATTGATAATGGAGGCGCCCCACACCGGAGGTGACCAGCGATGGAGATGTCTGTGACGACATGGACTATGTCAAGGCCTAGCATGGGTTAAGTGGCTCAGTGGTTAGTGGCTCAGTGGTTAGCACTGCAGTCTTGCAGTGCTGGGGTCCTGGGTTCAAATCCCACCAAGGACCACCATCTGCAAGGAGTTTGTATGTTCTCCCCGTGTTTGCGTGGGTTTCCTCCGGGTACTCCGGTTTCCTCCCACACTCAAAAGACATACAGATAGGGATTCTAGATTGTGAGCCCCAATGGGGACAGTGATGCCAATGTATGTAAAGCGCTGTGGAATTAATAGCGTTATATAAATGAATAAAATTATTATTATTATTATTAATAAAATTCAGCCAGACATGATGATAGTTTGTTTATAAACACAGGCTAACCCCTCATTGTTTCTAAAAGACTCTTAAGGCCCTGTCACACTAAGCAACATCGCTAGCAACATCGCTGCTAACGAACAACTTTTGTGACGTTGCTAGCGATGTTGCTGTGTGTGACATCCAGCAACAACCTGGCCCCTGCTGTGAGGTCGTTGGTTGTTGCTGAATGTCCTGGGCCAATTTTTTAGTTGTTGCTGTCCCGCTGTGAAGCACAGATCGCTGTGTGTGACAGCGAGACAGCAACAACTAATGTGCAGGCAGCAGGAGCCGGCTTCTGCAGGGGCTGGTAACCAATGTAAACATCGGGTAACCAAGAAGCCCTGTCCTTGGTTACCCGATATTTACCTTCGATACCAGTCTCCTCCACTCTCACTGCCAGTGCCGGCTCCTGCTCTGTGCACATGTAGCTAGCTGCAGGACACATCGGGTTAATTAACCTGATGTGTCCTGCAGCTAGGAGAGCAAGGAGCCAGCGCTAAGCATTGTGCGCTGCTCCCTGCTCTGTGCACATGTAGCTGCAGCACACATCGGGTAATTAACCCAATGTGTGCTGTAAGTAGGAGAGCAGGGAGCCAGCGCTAAGCATTGTGCGCTGCTCCCTGCTCTGTGCACATTTAGCTGCAGCATACATCGGGTTAATTAACCTGATGTGTGCTGTAACTAGGAGAGCAGGGAGCCAGCGCTAAGCATTGTGCGCTGCTCCCTGCTCTGTGCACATTTAGCTGCAGCACACATCGGGTAATTAACCCCATGTGTGCTGTACTAGGAGAGCAGGGAGCCAGCGCTAAGCGGTGTGCGCTGCTCCCTGTTCTCTGCACGTGTAGCTCCGTGCAGTGGTAACCAAGGTAAATATCGGGTTGGTTACCGATATTTACCTTAGTTACCAAGCGCAGCATCTTCCAGCCGGCGCTGGGGGCTGGTCACTGGTTGCTGGTGAGCTCACCAGCAACTCGTGTAGCCACGCTCCAGCGATCCCTGCCAGGTCAGGTTGCTGGTGGGATCGCTGGAGCGTCGCAGTGTGACAGCTCACCAGCAACCTCCTAGCAACTTACCAGCGATCCCTATCGTTGTTGGGATCGCTGGTAAGTTGCTTAGTGTGACGGTACCTTTAGGAGTCTAGTGTTACAGTTCTTGTTGACTCATGTAATTGCCTTGGCCAGTGAAGGTCAGATACCCTGACAAATCAATTATGCGAACCTCCCATTGTATTACTATGTGATGTAACTTAGCTGTATCTCCCTCGTCTCTGCCAGAGACCATTACTACTAGGGATATTTTGTATACGGCTTGAAATCTTGCCAATAAGAGCCCAGTCTTATCCACCAATCGTGAAGACCTCAATGGTCTGAATGGAGAGCTCAGGGGTATAAGAAGGAGGACTGTCCATTGCCGGGTAGACTCTTGCTACATGCTACCAATCTAGGACCTGCGGATCCGATTGGCAAGCCATAACCGAACCTGGATTATAACACTACATGGACTTCAGCACCGAATGCAAGGATTCGGCTGAGATATCAAGGACTACCTAAGGAAGGAATCCAGCTTGGGACAATCCCGTCACCTGGCTACAGACGTTGCAGACCTCATCCAGCTTCCTAAATCTGGCATTATTCCTTTCTCGGTGGGTGCCCGCCGAAAGCGGGGTGCTGCTGGATTGGAGTAAGTAGCCCTGGAAGCTCTGAGGCATGGACATTCCAATCCCTGGTGAGCAGCGGAAGGGGGAGACTCTGTTGCCTGTTACATTTGTGTGTTTTGCTGGTTATGTGTTATGTGCCGTTAATTGTTTGGGGATCCAATAAAGTCTTAATATTGTGGTTCCCTCACCCTGTGTTGTCTGAGTAGTGTTACGCCCACGGGTAAGGAGGTCGGCGTTCAGTTGGGATGAGCCCTGAGCCACGCTGTCTTTCTAAAGGCGGCTGGGCCAGCGGACGAGAGCACCCACTGACCCCCGTGTCTCCACAGGAGAGCACCCACTGAGCCCCGTGTCTCCACGGGAGAGCACC
Organism: Anomaloglossus baeobatrachus; assembly: GCF_048569485.1. Classification (NCBI taxonomy): domain Eukaryota; kingdom Metazoa; phylum Chordata; class Amphibia; order Anura; family Aromobatidae; genus Anomaloglossus; species Anomaloglossus baeobatrachus. The sequence continues at coordinate 9,410,979 of NC_134364.1, read as the reverse complement.
CACTGACCCCCGTGTCTCCACAGGAGAGCACCCACTGAGCCCCGTGTCTCCACAGGAGAGCACCCAATGACCCCCGTGTGTCCACAGGAGAGCACCCAATGACCCCCGTGTCTCCACAGGAGAGCACCCACTGAGCCCCGTGTCTCCACAGGAGAGCACCCACTGACCCCCGTGTCTCCACAGGAGAGCACCCACTGAGCCCCGTGTCTCCACAGGAGAGCACCCACTGAGCCCCGTGTCTCCACGGGAGAGCACCCACTGAGCCCCGTGTCTCCACGGGAGAGCACCCACTGAGCCCCGTGTCTCCACGGGAGAGCACCCACTGAGCCCCGTGTCTCCACGGGAGAGCACCCACTGAGCCCCGTGTCTCCACGGGAGAGCACCCACTGAGCCCCGTGTCTCCACAAGAGAGCACCCACTGAGCCCCGTGTCTCCACGGGAGAGCACCCACTGACCCCCGTGTCTCCACGGGAGAGCACCCACTGACCCCCGTGTCTCCACAAGAGAGCACCCACTGACCCCCGTGTCTCCACACGAGAGCACCCACTGACCCCCGTGTCTCCACAGGAGAGCACCCACTGACCCCCGTGTCTCCACAGGAGAGCACCCACTGACCCCCGTGTCTCCACAGGAGAGCACCCACTGACCCCCGTGTCTCCACAGGAGAGCACCCACTTACCCCCGTGTCTCCACAGGAGAGCACCCACTGACCCCCGTGTCTCCACAGCGTCCACGGCCAAAAGACTTCAGTCATTGCTGCAAAAGATTCTCTACAAATGGTTAAAAATGGACATTTTATTGATGGGAAAATTACTTTGTCGGTTACTTTTGAGCCCCTGAAATGAGGAGGATTTGTAGAAAAATTGCCTCAATTCCTGAAGGTTTATGATATTTATTTTCCACTCCTTTAATTAATCCTGAAATCTCCGCTTCAATTGCATCCCAGTTGTTTCATTTTAAATAAAAATAGCGGGCTGCAGAGCTGAAATCACCAAGATTCAGTCCCTGTCCAAACGTTTCTGGACCTAACTGTATGTGTGTCTGTGGTTACAGATCAATAAACCCTGCAAGTAAACTGTTCAGAGAAAAAAAAAAAAGTGTAACACCTGACTGCTGGGTCAGACTACAGGAGCTGTGTTTGTAGTCTGTAACCATGGAGACACATAGGTCTGCACAGGAGCTACAAACTGTGAGCACTTTTTTTAATCAATATTGTTTTTGCTTAGGTTTTTTATTTTATTTTTTTGTTGATGCATTGGAGCTATTTAGATATAGACTGTAAAAGAGAAGGCGATGGGCGAATCCAGCGAGGGCCGAGAGATAAGGCGGAGCGGAACTCGTTCCCTGCACCTGGAAGAATCGTCTCTAATTAATCCGTGAGAAAACAATTACACAGGACGCCGCTTGTGGAGCAGTTATACCTGAGCGTTCTCCCCGGGGACTCCGCAATTCTCCGCAGTGATTAGAGGTAATCCGCGGCGTCCGCGCACAGATAAGCGGCCCTCCAGGACTGGCGGAGACGAGGCGGCGCACATCTATAAGATATATAGCTGATTATGGACAGTAACGTCCGGAAAGTCAGACGCTCTGATTTCACCCTTGATAGGACCTCTGCTTGCTGGTGGCTGAAGACGTATTCAATCCTAACACTTCTGGGAGTTTGTTGCAGTGTATAAGTGCAGTTGAATCTGGGATCGAAGCTCAGCAGCCTCAGAAGTATTGTGAAGCTCAGGAGCCTCAGAAACATTGTGAAGCTCAGCAGCCTCAGAAACATTGTGAAGCTCAGCAGCCTCAGAAACATTGTGAAGCTCAGCAGCCTCAGAAACATTGTGAAGCTCAGGAGCCTCAGAAACATTGTGAAGCTCAGCAGCCTCAGAAACATTGTGAAGCTCAGCAGCCTCAGAAGCATTGTGAAGCTCAGCATCCTCAGAAGCATTGTGAAGCTCAGCAGCCTCAGAAACATTGTGAAGCTCAGCATCCTCAGAAGCATTGTGAAGCTCAGCAGCCTCAGAAACATTGTGAAGCTCAGCAGCCTCAGAAGCATTGTGAAGCTCAGCAACCTCAGAAACATTGTGAAGCTCAGCAGCCTCAGAAGTATTGTGACGCTCAGCAGCCTCAGAAACATTGTGACGCTCAGCAGCCTCAGAAACATTGTGAAGCTCAGCAGCCTCAGAAACATTGTGAAGCTCAGCAGCCTCAGAAACATTGTGAAGCTCAGCAGCCTCAGAAACATTGTGAAGCTCAGCAGCCTCAGAAACATTGTGAAGCTCAGCAGCCTCAGAAACATTGTGAAGCTCAGCAGCCTCAGAAACATTGTGAAGCTCAGCAGCCTCAGAAGTATTGTGAAGCTCAGCAGCCTCAGAAACATTGTGAAGCTCAGCAGCCTCAGAAACATTGTAAAGCTCAGCAGCCTCAGAAACATTGTGAAGCTCAGCAACCTCAGAAACATTGTGAAGCTCAGCAGCCTCAGAAGTATTGTGACGCTCAGCAGCCTCAGAAACATTGTGACGCTCAGCAGCCTCAGAAACATTGTGAAGCTCAGCAGCCTCAGAAACATTGTGAAGCTCAGCAGCCTCAGAAACATTGTGAAGCTCAGCAGCCTCAGAAACATTGTGAAGCTCAGCAGCCTCAGAAACATTGTGAAGCTCAGCAGCCTCAGAAACATTGTGAAGCTCAGCAGCCTCAGAAACATTGTGAAGCTCAGCAGCCTCAGAAACATTGTGAAGCTCAGCAGCCTCAGAAACATTGTGAAGCTCAGCAGCCTCAGAAACATTGTGAAGCTCAGCAGCCTCAGAAACATTGTAAAGCTCAGCAGCCTCAGAAACATTGTGAAGCTCAGCAGCCTCAGAAGTATTGTGAAGCTCAGCAGCCTCAGAAGCATTGTGAAGCTCAGCAGCCTCAGAAACATTGTAACGCTCAGCAGCCTCAGAAACATTGTGAAGCTTAGCAGCCTCAGAAACATTGTGAAGCTCAGCAGCCTCAGAAGTATTGTGAAGCTCAGCAGCCTCCGAAACATTGTGAAGCTCAGCATCCTCAGAAGTATTGTGAAGCTCAGCAGCCTCAGAAGCATTGTGAAGCTCAGCAGCCTCAGAAGTATTGTGAAGCTCAGCAGCCTCAGAAACATTGTGACGCTCAGCAGCCTCAGAAACATTGTGAAGCTCAGCAGCCTCAGAAACATTGTGAAGCTCAGCAGCCTCAGAAACATTGTGAAGCTCAGCAGCCTCAGAAACATTGTGACGCTCAGCAGCCTCAGAAACATTGTGAAGCTTAGCAGCCTCAGAAGCATTGTGAAGCTCAGCAACCTCAGAAACATTGTGAAGCTCAGCAGCCTAAGAAGTATTATGAAGCTCAGCAGCCTCAGAAACATTGTGAAGCTCAGCAGCCTCAGAAACATTGTGAAGCTCAGCAGCCTCAGAAACATTGTGAAGCTCAGCAGCCTCAGAAACATTGTGAAGCTCAGCAGCCTCAGAAACATTGTGAAGCTCAGCAGCCTCAGAAACATTGTGAAGCTCAGCAGCCTCAGAAACATTGTAAAGCTCAGCAGCCTCAGAAACATTATGAAGCTCAGCAGCCTCAGAAGTATTGTGAAGCTCAGCAGCCTCAGAAGCATTGTGAAGCTCAGCAGCCTCAGAAACATTGTGACGCTCAGCAGCCTCAGAAACATTGTGAAGCTTAGCAGCCTCAGAAACATTGTGAAGCTCAGCAGCCTCAGAAACATTGTGACGCTCAGCAGCCTCAGAAGTATTGTGAAGCTCAGCAGCCTCAGAAACATTGTGAAGCTCAGCAGCCTCAGAAGTATTGTGAAGCTCAGCAGCCTCAGAAGCATTGTGAAGCTCAGCAGCCTCAGAAGTATTGTGAAGCTCAGCAGCCTCAGAAACATTGTGACGCTCAGCAGCCTCAGAAACATTGTAAAGCTCAGCAGCCTCAGAAACATTGTGAAGCTCAGCAGCCTCAGAAACATTGTGAAGCTCAGCAGCCTCAGAAGTATTGTGACGCTCAGCAGCCTCAGAAACATTGTAAAGCTCAGCAGCCTCAGAAACATTGTAAAGCTCAGCAGCCTCAGAAGCATTGTGAAGCTCAGCAGCCTCAGAAACATTGTGAAGCTTAGCAGCCTCAGAAGCATTGTGAAGCTCAACAGCCTCAGAAACATTGTGAAGCTCAGCAGCCTCAGAAACATTGTAAAGCTCAGCAGCCTCAGAAACATTGTGAAGCTCAGCAGCCTCAGAAACATTGTGAAGCTCAGCAGCCTCAGAAACATTGTGAAGCTCAGCAGCCTCAGAAACATTGTGAAGCTCAGCAGCCTCAGAAACATTGTGAAGCTCAGCAGCCTCAGAAACATTGTAAAGCTCAGCAGCCTCAGAAACATTGTGAAGCTCAGCAGCCTCAGAAGTATTGTGAAGCTCAGCAGCCTCAGAAACATTGTGACGCTCAGCAGCCTCAGAAACATTGTAAAGCTCAGCAGCCTCAGAAACATTGTGAAGCTCAGCAGCCTCAGAAACATTGTGAAGCTCAGCAGCCTCAGAAGTATTGTGACGCTCAGCAGCCTCAGAAACATTGTGACGCTCAGCAGCCTCAGAAACATTGTAAAGCTCAGCAGCCTCAGAAGCATTGTGAAGCTCAGCAGCCTCAGAAACATTGTGAAGCTTAGCAGCCTCAGAAGCATTGTGAAGCTCAACAGCCTCAGAAACATTGTGAAGCTCAGCAGCCTCAGAATCATTGTAAAGCTCAGCAGCCTCAGAAACATTGTGAAGCTCAGCAGCCTCAGAAACATTGTGAAGCTCAGCAGCCTCAGAAACATTGTGAAGCTCAGCAGCCTCAGAAACATTGTGAAGCTCAGCAGCCTCAGAAACATTGTGAAGCTCAGCAGCCTCAGAAACATTGTAAAGCTCAGCAGCCTCAGAAACATTGTGAAGCTTAGCAGCCTCAGAAGCATTGTGAAGCTCAGCAGCCTCAGAAACATTGTGAAGCTCAACAGCCTCAGAAACATTGTGAAGCTCAGCAGCCTCAGAAACATTGTGAAACTCAGCAGCCTCAGAAACATTGTGAAGCTCAGCAGCCTCAGAAACATTGTGAAGCTCAGCAGCCTCAGAAACATTGTGAAGCTCAGCAGCCTCAGAAACATTGTGAAGCTCAGCAGCCTCAGAAACATTGTGAAGCTCAGCAGCCTCAGAAACATTGTGAAGCTCAGCAGCCTCAGAAACATTGTGACGCTCAGCAGCCTCAGAAACATTGTGAAGCTTAGTAGCCTCAGAAGCATTGTGAAGCTCAGCAGCGTCAGAAACATTGTGAAGCTCAACAGCCTCAGAAACATTGTGAAGCTCAGCAGCCTCAGAAACATTGTAAAGCTCAGCAGCCTCAGAAACATTGTGAAGCTCAGCAGCCTCAGAAACATTGTGAAGCTCAGCAGCCTCAGAAACATTGTGAAGCTCAGCAGCCTCAGAAACATTGTGAAGCTCAGCAGCCTCAGAAACATTGTGAAGCTCAGCAGCCTCAGAAACATTGTGAAGCTCAGCAGCCTCAGAAACATTGTAAAGCTCAGCAGCCTCAGAAACATTGTGAAGCTCAGCAGCCTCAGAAACATTGTGAAGCTCAGCAGCCTCAGAAGCATTGTGAAGCTCAGCAGCCTCAGAAACATTGTGACGCTCAGCAGCCTCAGAAACATTGTGAAGCTTAGTAGCCTCAGAAGCATTGTGAAGCTCAGCAGCGTCAGAAACATTGTGAAGCTCAACAGCCTCAGAAACATTGTGAAGCTCAGCAGCCTCAGAAACATTGTAAAGCTCAGCAGCCTCAGAAACATTGTGAAGCTCAGCAGCCTCAGAAACATTGTGAAGCTCAGCCGCCTCAGAAACATTGTGAAGCTCAGCAGCCTCAGAAACATTGTGAAGCTCAGCAGCCTCAGAAACATTGTGAAGCTCAGCAGCCTCAGAAACATTGTGAAGCTCAGCAGCCTCAGAAACATTGTAAAGCTCAGCAGCCTCAGAAACATTGTGAAGCTCAGCAGCCTCAGAAGTATTGTGAAGCTCAGCAGCCTCAGAAGCATTGTGAAGCTCAGCAGCCTCAGAAACATTGTGACGCTCAGCAGCCTCAGAAACATTGTGAAGCTTAGCAGCCTCAGAAACATTGTGAAGCTCAGCAGCCTCAGAAGTATTGTGAAGCTCAGCAGCCTCAGAAACATTGTGAAGCTCAGCAGCCTCAGAAGTATTGTGAAGCTCAGCAGCCTCAGAAGCATTGTGAAGCTCAGCAGCCTCAGAAGTATTGTGAAGCTCAGCAGCCTCAGAAACATTGTGACGCTCAGCAGCCTCAGAAACATTGTAAAGCTCAGCAGCCTCAGAAACATTGTAAAGCTCAGCAGCCTCAGAAACATTGTGAAGCTCAGCAGCCTCAGAAACATTGTGACGCTCAGCAGCCTCAGAAACATTGTGACGCTCAGCAGCCTCAGAAACATTGTGAAGCTTAGTAGCCTCAGAAGCATTGTGAAGCTCAGCAGCCTCAGAAACATTGTGAAGCTCAACAGCCTCAGAAACATTGTGAAGCTCAGCAGCCTCAGAAACATTGTAAAGCTCAGCAGCCTCAGAAACATTGTGAAGCTCAGCAGCCTCAGAAACATTGTGACGCTCAGCAGCCTCAGAAACATTGTGAAGCTCAGCAGCCTCAGAAACATTGTGAAGCTCAGCAGCCTCAGAAACATTGTGAAGCTCAGCAGCCTCAGAAACATTGTGAAGCTCAGCAGCCTCTGAAACATTGTGAAGCTCAGCAGCCTCAGAAACATTGTAAAGCTCAGCAGCCTCAGAAACATTGTGAAGCTCAGCAGCCTCAGAAGTATTGTGAAGCTCAGCAGCCTCAGAAGCATTGTGAAGCTCAGCAGCCTCAGAAACATTGTGACGCTCAGCAGCCTCAGAAACATTGTGAAGCTTAGCAGCCTCAGAAACATTGTGAAGCTCAGCAGCCTCAGAAGTATTGTGAAGCTCAGCAGCCTCAGAAACATTGTGAAGCTCAGCAGCCTCAGAAGTATTGTGAAGCTCAGCAGCCTCAGAAGCATTGTGAAACTCAGCAGCCTCAGAAGTATTGTGAAGCTCAGCAGCCTCAGAAACATTGTGACGCTCAGCAGCCTCAGAAACATTGTGAAGATTAGCAGCCTCAGAAACATTGTGAAGCTCAGCAGCCTCAGAAACATTGTGAAGCTCAGCAGCCTCAGAAATATTGTGAAGCTCAGCAGCCTCAGAAATATTGTGAAGCTCAGCAGCCTCAGAAACATTGTGACGCTCAGCAGCCTCAGAAACATTGTGAAGCTCAGCAGCCTCAGAAACATTGTGAAGCTCAGCAGCCTCAGAAATATTGTGAAGCTCAGCAGCCTCAGAAACATTGTGACGCTCAGCAGCCTCAGAAACATTGTAAAGCTCAGCAGCCTCGGAAACATTGTGACGCTCAGCAGCCTCAGAAACATTGTGAAGCTCACCAGCCTCAGAAGTATTGTGAAGCTCAGCAGCCTCAGAAACATTGTGAAGCTCAGCAGCCTCAGAAACATTGTGACGCTCAGCAGCCTCAGAAACATTGTGAAGCTCAGCAGCCTCAGAAACATTGTGAAGCTCAGCAGCCTCAGAAACATTGTGAAGCTCAGCAGCCTCAGAAACATTGTGAAGCTCAGCAGCCTCAGAAACATTGTGAAGCTCAGCAGCCTCAGAAGTATTGTGAAGCTCAGCAGCCTCAGAAACATTGTGAAGCTCAGCAGCCTCAGAAACATTGTGACGCTCAGCAGCCTCAGAAACATTGTGAAGCTCAGCAGCCTCAGAAACATTGTGAAGCTCAGCAGCCTCAGAAACATTGTGAAGCTCACCAGCCTCAGAAGTATTGTGAAGCTCAGCAGCCTCAGAAACATTGTGAAGCTCAGCAGCCTCAGAAGCATTGTGAAGCTCAGCAGCCTCAGAAACATTGTGAAGCTTAGCAGCCTCAGAAACATTGTGAAGCTCAGCAGCCTCAGAAGCATTGTGAAGCTCAGCAGCCTCAGAAACATTGTGAAGCTCAGCAGCCTCAGAAACATTGTGAAGCTTAGCAGCCTCAGAAACATTGTGAAGCTCAGCAGCCTCAGAAGTATTGTGAAGCTCAGCAGCCTCAGAAACATTGTGAAGCTTAGCAGCCTCAGAAACATTGTGAAGCTCAGCAGCCTCAGAAGCATTGTAAAGCTCAGCAGCCTCAGAAACATTGTGAAGCTCAGCAGCCTCAGAAGTATTGTGAAGCTCAGCAGCCTCAGAAACATTGTGAAGCTCAGCAGCCTCAGAAACATTGTGACGCTCAGCAGCCTCAGAAGCATTGTGAAGCTCAGCAGCCTCAGAAGCATTGTGAAGCTGAGCAGCCTCAGAAGCATTGTGAAGCTCAGCAGCCTCAGAAACATTGTGAAGCTCAGCAGCCTCAGAAACATTGTGAAGCTCAGCAGCCTCTGAAACATTGTGACGCTCAGCAGCCTCAGAAACATTGTGAAGCTCAGCAGCCTCAGAAACATTGTGAAGCTCAGCAGCCTCAGAAGCATTGTGAAGCTGAGCAGCCTCAGAAGCATTGTGAAGCTCAGCAGCCTCAGAAACATTGTGAAGCTCAGCAGCCTCAGAAACATTGTGAAGCTCAGCAGCCTCTGAAACATTGTGACGCTCAGCAGCCTCAGAAACATTGTGAATCTCAGCAGACTCAGAAACATTGTGATGCTCAGCAGCCTCAGAAGCATTGTGAAGCTCAGCAGCCTCAGAAACATTGTGAAGCTCAGCAGCCTCAGAAACATTGTGAAGCTCAGCAGCCTCAGAAACATTGTGAAGCTCAGCAGCCTCAGAAACATTGTGAAGCTCAGCAGCCTCAGAAACATTGTGAAGCTCAGCAGCCTCAGAAACATTGTGAAGCTCAGCAGCCTCAGAAACATTGTGACGCTCAGCAGCCTCAGAAACATTGTGAAGCTCAGCAGCCTCAGAAACATTGTGAAGCTCAGCAGCCTCAGAAACATTGTGAAGCTCAGCAGCCTCAGAAGCATTGTGAAGCTCAGCAGCCTCAGAAGCATTGTGAAGCTCAGCAGCCTCAGAAGCATTGTGAAGCTCAGCAGCCTCAGAAGCATTGTGAAGCTCAGCAGCCTCAGAAACATTGTGAAGCTCAGCAGCCTCAGAAACATTGTGAAGCTCAGCAGCCTCAGAAACATTGTGAAGCTCAGCAGCCTCAGAAACATTGTGAAGCTCAGCAGCCTCAGAAACATTGTGACGCTCAGCAGCCTCAGAAACATTGTGACGCTCAGCAGCCTCAGAAGCATTGTGAAGCTCAGCAGCCTCAGAAACATTGTGAAGCTCAGCAGCCTCAGAAACATTGTGAAGCTCAGCAGCCTCAGAAACATTGTGAAGGTCAGCAGCCTCAGAAACATTGTGAAGCTCAGCAGCCTCAGAAGCATTGTGAAGCTCAGCAGCCTCAGAAACATTGTGAAGCTCAGCAGCCTCAGAAACATTGTGAAGCTCAGCAGCCTCAGAAACATTGTGAAGGTCAGCAGCCTCAGAAACATTGTGAAGCTCAGCAGCCTCAGAAGTATTGTGAAGCTCAGCAGCCTCAGAAACATTGTGAAGCTCAGCAGCCTCAGAAACATTGTGAAGGTCAGCAGCCTCAGAAACATTGTGAAGCTCAGCAGCCTCAGAAGCATTGTGAAGCTCAGCAGCCTCAGAAGCATTGTAAAGCTCAGCAGCCCCAGAAACATTGTGACGCTCAGCAGACTCAGAAACATTGTGAAGCTCAGCAGCCTCAGAAACATTGTGAAGCTCAGCAGCCTCAGAAACATTGTGAAGCTCAGCAGCCTCAGAAACATTGTGAAGCTCAGCAGACTCAGAAACATTGTGAAGCTCAACAGCCTCAGAAACATTGTTTTTTCTGACTCGTGTTTGCTTTTATTTCACTTTATAAACTATGAATATGTCCTAACCTGTTGGATTCAATATAAGAAGGCCAGGGCAGGACAGCGAGAAAGCTTCCGTTCACTGACTGCAAGCAGAGGTCTTGAAAAGCTCTAGTGAACATGCACCAGTAATTTGCACTAATTGCTGCGAGTCATTACTGTGTCTTTGTGTCTGGTCACTAAACTTTGGTAGTGACTTTCCGCCCCCCCTCCCCCGCCCCCCCCCCCCCCCGGTTATGTAACTAGACCATTACTGAATGCTGCACTTTCTTCAATTATAGTTTAAAGCGTAAACCCCAGAGATTGAAAGCCATATACTTTGAGGGGATATATGGCCTTGGTGAGGTGAGGACCCCCAGGTATATAATGTGTTGTGTACCGTTGCAGTGCTGCCAGCAGGGGGCGCAGTCAGCATCCAGCCCAGGACAACTGTAAGCAACATGACCTAGAATGAAGTAAAGCAGATTAGCAGCCACCGAGCTCAGGAGTGTAAACACCACAGGAGGAGAATACGGCCCCTTCCGAAATCATACAGAGGAGTCCCATGGCTACGAATACTGCGTGCGGCGTCCTGTGCGTGCGGCATTACTCCTGTGCGTGCGGCATTACTCCTGTGCGTGCGGCGTCCTGTCCATGCAGCATTACTCCTGTGCGTGCAGCATTACTCCTGTGCGTGCAGCATTACTCCTGTGCGTGCGGCATTACTCCTGTGCGTGCGGCGTCCTGTCCATGCAGTATTTCTCCTGTGCGTGCGGCGTCCTGTCCATGCAGCATTACTCCTGTGCGTGCAGCATTACTCCTGTGCGTGCGGCATTACTCCTGTGCGTGCGGCGTCCTGTCCATGCAGCATTACTCCTGTGCGTGCAGCATTACTCCTGTGCGTGCAGCATTACTCCTGTGCGTGCGGCATTACTCCTGTGCGTGCGGCGTCCTGTCCATGCAGCATTTCTCCTGTGCGTGCAGCATTACTCCTGTGCGTGCGGCGTCCTGTCCATGCAGCATTACTCCTGTGCGTGCAGCATTACTCCTGTGCGTGCAGCATTACTCCTGTGCGTGCGGCATTACTCCTGTGCGTGCGGCGTCCTGTCCATGCAGCATTACTCCTGTGCGTGCGGCGTCCTGTCCATGTAGCATTACTCCTGTGCGTGCGGCGTCCTGTCCATGCAGCATTACTCCTGTGCGTGCAGCATTACTCCTGTGCGTGCAGCATTACTCCTGTGCGTGCGGCATTACTCCTGTGCGTGCGGCGTCCTGTCCATGCAGCATTACTCCTGTGCGTGCGGCGTCCTGTCCATGCAGCATTACTCCTGTGCGTGCAGCATTACTCCTGTGCGTGCGGCATTACTCCTGTGCGTGCGGCGTCCTGTCCATGCAGCATTACTCCTGTGCGTGCGGCGTCCTGTGCGTGCAGCATTACTCCTGTGCGTGCGGCGTCCTGTCCATGCAGCATTACTCCTGTGTGTGCGGCGTCCTGTCCATGCAGCATTACTCCTGTGCGTGCGGCGTCCTGTCCATGCAGCATTACTCCTGTGTGTGCGGCGTCCTGTGCATGCAGCATTACTCCTGTGCATGTGGTGTCCTGTGCGTGCAGCATTACTCCTGTGCATGCGACGTCCTGTGCGTGCAGCATTACTCCTGTGCTTGCGGCGTCCTGTGCGTGCAGTATTACTCCTGTGCGTGCGGCGTCCTGTCCATGCAGCATTACTCCTGTGCATGCGGCGTCCTGTGCGTGCAGCATTACTCCTGTGCGAGCGGCGTCCTGTTCATGCAGCATTACTCCTGTGCATGCGGCGTCCTGTGCGTGCAGCATTACTCCTGTGCGAGCGGCGTCCTGTCCATGCAGCATTACTCCTGTGCATGCGGCGTCCTGTGCGTGCAGCATTACTCCTGTGTGTGCGGCGTCCTGAGCGTGCAGCATTACTCCTGTGCGTGCGGCGTCCTGTGCGTGCAGCATTACTCCTGTGCGTGCGGCGTCCTGTGCGTGCAGCATTACTCCTGTGCGTGCGGCGTCCTGTGCGTGCAGCATTACTCCTGTGCGTGCGGCGTCCTGTGTGTGCAGCATTACTCCTGTGCGTGCGGCGTCCTGTGCGTGCAGCATTACTCCTGTGCGTGCGGCGTCCTGTGCGTGCAGCATTACTCCTGTGCGTGCGGCGTCCTGTGCGTGCAGCATTACTCCTGTGCGTGCAGCATTACTCCTGTGCGTGCGGCGTCCTGTGCGTGCAGCATTACTCCTGTGCGTGCAGCATTACTCCTGTGCGTGCGGCGTCCTGTGCGTGCAGCATTACTCCTGTGCGTGCGGCGTCCTGTGCATGCAGCATTACTCTTGTGCGTGCGGCGTCCTGTGCGTGCAGCATTACTCTTGTGCGTGCGGCGTCCTGTGCGTGCAGCATTACTCCTGTGCGTG
>NC_134364.1:9331486-9398468 GCF_048569485.1 Anomaloglossus baeobatrachus | reverse complement strand
ATAAATGCATGGGTAGCGCTTCATCTCCACTGTGCGCTTCATCTCCACTGTGCGCTTCATCTCCACTGTGCGCTTCATCTCCACTGTGCGCTTCATCTCCACTGTGCGCTTCATCTCCACTGTGCGCTTCATCTCCACTGTGCGCTTCATCTCCACTGTGCGCTTCATCTCCACTGTGCGCTTCATCTCCACTGTGCGCTGCCGAATACAAAGAAAGCCACGAGTTTTGCAATATGGAAATGAGGTGTGAAGTGCTTTGGCACGCCCAGAGCACTTAAAGGGGTTTTCCAGTTAGGATAGATGATAACTTGCTGATCGATGAGTGTGCCTCCGGTGGGCCCAGCACTGATCGGAGAACTTCTATCCGTACCACATGGTGGGGCAGGGTGGTCGCATTCATTCTCTCTGTGCGGCTGCTTAAAAAAGCCAAAGGCAGCACAATGCAGGCCCGCAGGGAGTGAATGCTGCACCGGTTCAGTAAGCGCGCAGCCGCTCCATTATAATGGGAAGAAAGGTTCCCTCTGCGTCAGGAAATCCGGCCCCTGCGTCAATCACCACACCAAAGTGCTGTGCATAGGCGCAAAGGCCTCAGCATTCTACTGCGCATGCGCCGCCCGGCCACACTGTACACTCAGAAGACAAGCGATGAGGATGCCTGACATGGTAGGATGGTGAGGTGGCGCATGCGCAGTAGAACGCAGAGCACTTTCGTGTGGTGATCGATGCAGGTGCTAGATTTCCTAATGTCCCAACACATGGAGCTGTCACCCGTAGAAAGGAAGGCACGAAGAATGGAAGGAACGTCAGGAGGCGCGGTTTCATCAAGTGCTTTGTCACACCCAGAGCACTTAACGCCTCATTTGCATACTGAGAATATTGTAGAGTTTTCCAGATTCGGCCAGCATCTAGCGGATATTACTGCAGAGATGCGCTTATCTCCCCACCCACATACTGCTCAGGGAGATGGGGGCCGCGTCCCTCCCCACTGGAGCCCCTCATCCTGCAGATGCTCTCCTCTCCTGTTACATTGGATCACCCATCTGTACAAATCTCCCCTGCACCCCAGTGCTGACTATATGGGCAGCCCCATAGTTCCCCCTCTACCCTCCAGCCTCACCTTGTGTGCCCTCCTCTCTTTCCCAGCGTCCTCAACATCCTCCCAGCCTGGCCGCCTCCCCATTGTAACCCGGTAGCCTCCTCCTGGTCTCCTTTTATTCTCCTCCTCCACACGGCCTTCTCCTCCTGGCCTCCTCCTCTTCTCCTCCTGACCACCTCCACCCAGCTTTCTCATGTTCTCCTTCCACCCTAGCCTCCTCCTCCTCCTCCTCCCGGCCTCTTCTCCCTTCAGGCCTCCTCCTTCCCTTTAATTCCTTACCTCGGAATTCTAACCCCTCGCTGCAGCGTCCCTCCAACCACCTTCGGCCTCTTTTTCCTCCCCCTTCGGCCTCCTCCCCTTCCCAGCTTTCTTTTCCCTCCCAGCCTCCTCCTTCCTCCTGGGCTCCTCCTCCTTCCTGGCTTGCTCCTTCTCCTGGTCTCCTCCTCCTCTATCCCCCTCCAGCCTCCCCCTAATCTCTTCCTCCCCCCCCCCTGGTCACCTCCTCCTCCTTCCCTTCAACCTCCTCTCCCCTTAGCGACCTCCTTCTCCCCCCCGCCTCCTTCCATCGGCCTCCTCCTTCTCCCCCCCCCCGGCCCCCTTCTTCTCACTCCTCCCCTTTACCTCCACTTCTTGCCTCCCCCGGGCCTCCTACTTTTCCCCCCTTCCCCCGGACCTCCTCCATCTTCCCCTCTGGGCCTCCTCCATCCTCCTCCTCTCCTAGTCCCCCTGGCCTCCTCTTCCTCCCCTTGACCTCCTCCTCCTTTTCTCCACTGGCCTCTTCCTTCTCCTCCCCTCGGCCTCTTCCTCTCCTCAGCCCCCTGGCCACCTTATCAGTCTCCTCCCCTGGTCGCCTCCTCCCTCCTCCTCCCTTTCCTCTCATCTTCCTCCTCCTCTCCTCCCCCAGGCCTCCTTCATCCTTCCTTCCCTGGGCCTCCTCCATCCTTTCTCCATCCTCCCCTCTTTGCCGCCTCCTTCATCCAACCGCTCCCCCTCCATCCTCCTCCTTCCCCCAGCCTCCTCTTCCTCCACCTTAGCCTCTGCCCCCGGCTTCCTCCTCCCCTTCTCCACTAGTCTCCTCTTCCCCCGGCCTCTTTCTTCCCCTCCCCTCGGTCTCCTTCTCTCTTAGTCCCACCTGGCCTCCTCTTCCTTCTCCCCTGGTCTCATCCTCCCTCCTCTCCCACTCAGCCTCCTCCATCCTTCCCCCCTCCCCCATCCTTCCCCTCCTCCATCCTTCCCCTCCTCCATCCTTCCCCCCCCCCTCCTCCATCCTTCCCCCCCCCCCCCCCCCTCCTCCATCCTTCCCCCTCCTCCATCCATCCTCCCCCGCCTTCCCCCCCCTCCTCCTCCTCCATCCCTCCTTCCCCTCCTCCCCTCCCCCATCGCCTCCTCCATCCATCCCCCCCCCCCCAGTCTCCTCCATCCTCCGCCCTTCTCCTAGTCCCCCCTGGCCTCCTCTTTCTCCATCTCCGCCTCCTCCTCTCCACCCCCCGGCCTACTCCTACTCCGCTCGGTGGCCTCCTCTTCCCCTTCTCCACTAGTCTCCTCCTCCTCTGCTCCTAGTCCCCCCTGGCCTCCTCTTCCTCCTCCCCTAGTCTCATCCTTCCTCCTCCTCTCGGCCTCCCCCTCAGCCTTCTCCCTCTCCTCTCATCCTCCTCCCCCCCACTCCCCCGGGCCTCCTCCATCCTCCCTTTCCCACTAGTCTCCTCCTCCGCCTGGCCTCTTCTTTCCCCTCCCCTCTGCCTCCTCCGCTTCTCATCCTCCCCCCCACTCCCCCGGGCCTCCTCTATCCTCCCTTTCCCACTAGTCTCCTCCTCCTCCGCCTGGCCTCTTCTTTCCCCTCCCCTCGGCCTCCTCCGCTCCTAGTCCCCCTCTGGCGTTCTCTTCCTCCTCCCCTGGTCTCATCCTTCCTCCTCTCGGCCTCCCCCTCAGCCTCCCTCTCCTCTCATCCTCCTCCCCCCCACTTCCCCTGGGCATCCTCCCCTCGGCCTCCTCCTCCTTCTTCCCCGTGCCTCCTACATCCTCCTCCTTCTCCCCCCCCGGGCCTCCACCATCCTCCCCTCCCTGGGCCTCCATCCTTCCCTCCGCCTCATTCTCCATCCCCCCCGGCCTCTTCCTCTCTTCTCTTAGTCTCCTCTAGCCTCCTTTTCCTCCTCCTCCTCCTCGGCCTCCACCCCCCCACCCCCGGCTTCCCCCCTCGGCTTCCCCCCTCGGCCTCTTCATTTCCTCTCCTAGTCCCCCCTGGCCTCCTCAGCCTCCCCCCCTTCTCCACTATTCTCCTGCCCCCGGCCTCCTCCTTTTCC
This sequence comes from Anomaloglossus baeobatrachus, assembly GCF_048569485.1. Lineage (NCBI taxonomy): Eukaryota > Metazoa > Chordata > Amphibia > Anura > Aromobatidae > Anomaloglossus > Anomaloglossus baeobatrachus. The sequence continues at coordinate 9,395,072 of NC_134364.1, read as the reverse complement.
TCCCTTTGGCCTCTCCTCTTCTCCTAGTCCTCCCTGGTCTCCTCTTCCTCCCCCTCAGCCTCCTCCCCCTCAGCCTCCTCCCCTGGTCTCCTCTTCCCTCCGTCCTCCTCTCGGCTTACTCCTCACCTTCCTCCCTCTTCTCCCGTCCTCCTCCTAAGCCTCCAAACCCCCCCCCTTTTCCTCCCCTCGGCCTCCCCTTCGTCCTAGTCCCCCCTGGCCTCCTCTTCCTCCCCCTCAGCCTCCTCCCCTGGTCTCCTCCTCCCTCGGCCCGGCCCACGCTTCCCCCTCCGGACATGTGCGGCGCTCTCCGTGCGATCAGTGGAGGCTGCGGCCCCTGCACGTGCTGCGCCCCCGGTACCCCGAGTCTGGGGGTTCGGCCAGGTAAGTGGGGGAGGGGGGTGGGTCTGCTGGGCTCACGTGACTGCCCCCCACTTCCTCTGCCTCTGGGTGCAGACGCTTCCTGCTTCTCCCCGGCTGCTTCTGGTTCTGTGGTGTTTCTAGAGGTCCCGTGCAGAGGAGGCTGCTCATGGAGGGTCGGCACAGCTGCTGCAGAAGCTCTTCGTGAAGAGCAGGGACTCGGGGCCTCCTGTAAAGTTCTGCGAAGCTCTGGCTGTTGATTGACAGGTCACTTGTTTTCATGCTGCACAACATGGGGGAGGGGGCACGTACTTATGTGTATTGCTGCGGATGGGAGGAGGCTGGGTGTCCTAAATTAAGACCCCCCCCCCCCCCCTCCATCTCCCCTTATGCTGCTGCAGAACCTCTTTTATAAGGAGAGACTCTCCTGTCAGTCTCTGAGGATGATTGACAATACTTGTAAGAAAGTTGTATCCATTGGCAGGTTATAATGTAAAGCCCCCCCTCCTCCTCACACCCCCAGAGGTGACTGCTCGCTGACCCAGCTGCTGCAGAACCTCTCTCAGAAGCTCCCAGGCACTATCACTATGATCCAGTACAGGGACAGTTTGCTGATTACTTTGTAACTGTATAGGCCCTGTACTGATAATGGGGGGACGTCCTGGAGAACTCCAGCCCCCCGCCCTTTCCTCTCGTGCTGCTGGCGTGTCCCCCTGTCCGCCATACATGTAAGACGTGGAGGACGAGCGGTTAGGAGGCGACATGGGAGGACTGACCGGCCTCAGCCAATGATCCCGGAGTGCGGAGGCCATGATTATAGGGTGTCGCAATCCCCTCTGACAACTCCTCTGCCCACCACTCCCACCCCTGACAACTCCCTCCTGCCCCAGCAGCTTTTTCTGCCCCCTCTTTCTTTCTGAGCCCCCCCCCCCCTCTTTCTTTCGGTGCCCCAGCAGCTTTTTTTTTGCCCTTTTCTTTCTGCCCTTCTCTTTCTTTCTTCCCCTCTCTTTTTCTGCCCCCTCTTTTTCGTTCTGAGCCCCTCTCTTTCTCTCGTTCTGCCTTGTCTCTTTCTGCCACGCCCTCTCGCGTTCTGCCCCCTCTTCCTGCCCCCTCTCTCATTCTGCCACCCTATCTCTCTGCCACCTACTCTCTTGCACGTTCTGCCCCCTCTTCCTACCCCCTCTCGCGTTCTGCCCCCTCTTCCTGCCCCCTCTCGCGTTCTGCCCCCTCCTCCTGCCCCCTCTCGCGTTCTGCCCCCTCTTCCTGCCCCCTCTCGCGTTCTGCCCCCTCTTCCTGCCCCCTCTCGCGTTCTGCCCCCTCTTCCTGCCCCCTCTCGCGTTCTGCCCCCTCCTCCTGCCCCCTCTCGCGTTCTGCCCCCTCTTCCTGCCCCCTCTCGCGTTCTGCCCCCTCCTCCTGCCCCCTCTCGCGTTCTGCCCCCTCTTCCTGCCCCCTCTCGCGTTCTGCCCCCTCTTCCTGCCCCCTCTCGCGTTCTGCCCCCTCCTCCTGCCCCCTCTCGCGTTCTGCCCCCTCTTCCTGCCCCCTCTCGCGTTCTGCCCCCTCTTCCTGGCCCCTCTCGCGTTCTGCCCCCTCTCGCGTTCTGCCCCCTCTTCCTGCCCCCTCTCGCGTTCTGCCCCCTCTTCCTGCCCCCTCTCGCGTTCTGCCCCCTCTTCCTGCCCCCTCTCGCGTTCTGCCCCCTCTCGCGTTCTGCCCCCTCTCGCGTTCTGCCCCCTCTCGCGTTCTGCCCCCTCTCGCGTTCTGCCCCCTCTCGCGTTCTGCCCCCTCTCGCGTTCTGCCCCCTCTCGCGTTCTGCCCCCTCTCGCGTTCTGCCCCCTCTCGCGTTCTGCCCCCTCTCGCGTTCTGCCCCCTCTTCCTGCCCCCTCTCGCGTTCTGCCCCCTCTTCCTGCCCCCTCTCGCGTTCTGCCCCCTCTCGCGTTCTGCCCCCTCTCGCGTTCTGCCCCCTCTTCCTGCCCCCTCTCGCGTTCTGCCCCCTCTCGCGTTCTGCCCCCTCTCGCGTTCTGCCCCCTCTCGCGTTCTGCCCCCTCTCGCGTTCTGCCCCCTCTCGCGTTCTGCCCCCTCTCGCGTTCTGCCCCCTCTCGCGTTCTGCCCCCTCTCGCGTTCTGCCCCCTCTTCCTGCCCCCTCTCGCGTTCTGCCCCCTCTTCCTGCCCCCTCTCGCGTTCTGCCCCCTCTCGCGTTCTGCCCCCTCTCGCGTTCTGCCCCCTCTCGCGTTCTGCCCCCTCTTCCTGCCCCCTCTCGCGTTCTGCCCCCTCTTCCTGCCCCCTCTCGCGTTCTGCCCCCTCTCGCGTTCTGCCCCCTCTCGCGTTCTGCCCCCTCTCGCGTTCTGCCCCCTCTCGCGTTCTGCCCCCTCTCGCGTTCTGCCCCCTCTCGCGTTCTGCCCCCTCTCGCGTTCTGCCCGCCCCGCTGTGCCCCCTCCACCAGTAAACCCTCTTCATTGACTCCTGATGAAGTGTGGTGTTTGCACAGTCCTCCAGTACTTTATCCTCCATAAACCCCCTGAATAGCCGCCCGCGCCCCCTGAACTCGCCCTTTGTGTTTGGAAACCTGTAAACACAGAGGAGAAGTTGTGAGGTGGCAGCCAGCAGCCGCTTCTGTGCCTTTAAGAAGTAACCCCTTACATGCCGGGCTAAAGAAATTCAGTCCAACCAAAATAATGAATCTTATTGTTTATTGTGCACTTATTGTATATAGAGGGGCGAAACGTCCGTCAGGTGACTGCGCCCCGACACTGATCATCCGCAGGACGTGCAAAAGCAATAGCTCCCTGTAATGTTATAATGGGCAGATGCAAGCGCTGAGACAGCGGCCGACGCTGGGGGTGCGGGATAATGACACTGGGGGGTACAGGATAATGACACTGGGGGTACAGGATAATGACACTGGGGGTACAGGATAATGACACTGGGGGTACAGGATAATGACACTGGGGGTACAGGATAATGACACTGGCACTGGGGGTACAGGATAATGACACTGGGGGTGCAGGATAATGATGCTGACACTGGGGGTACAGGATAATGATGCTGACACTGGGGGTACAGGATAATGACGCTGACACTGGGGGTACAGGATAATGACGCTGACACTGGGGGTACAGGATACTGACACTGGGGGTGCAGGATAATGATGCTGACACTGGGGTACGGGATAATGACACTGGGGGTACGGGATAATGACACTGGGGTACAGGATAATGACACTGACACTGGGGGTACAGGATAATGACGCTGACACTGGGGGTACAGGATACTGACACTGGGGGTACGGGATAATGACACTGGGGGTACGGGATAATGACACTGGGGGTACAGGATAATGACACTGGGGTACGGGATAATGACACTGGGGTACGGGATAATGACACTGACACTGGGGGTACGGGATAATGACACTGGGGGTACAGGATAATGACACTGGGGGTACAGGATAATGACACTGACACTGGGGGTACAGGATAATGACACTGGGGGTACAGGATAATGACACTGACACTGGGGGTACAGGATAATGACACTGGGGTACGGGATAATGACACTGGGGTACGGGATAATGACACTGGGGTACGGGATAATGACACTGGGGGTACAGGATAATGACACTGACACTGGGGTACGGGATAATGACACTGGGGGTACAGGATAATGACACTGGGGTACGGGATAATGACACTGGGGGTGCAGGATAATGACGCTGAGACTGGGGTACGGGATAATGACACTGGGGGTACAGGATAATGACACTGGGGTACGGGATAATGACACTGGGGGTGCAGGATAATGACGCTGACACTGGGGGTACAGGATAATGACACTGGGGGTACAGGATAATGACACTGACACTGGGGGTACAGGATAATGACACTGGGGGTACAGGATAATGACACTGACACTGGGGGTACAGGATAATGACACTGGGGGTACAGGATAATGACACTGGGGGTACAGGATAATGACACTGACACTGGGGTACGGGATAATGACACTGGGGGTACAGGATAATGACACTGGGGTACGGGATAATGACACTGGGGGTACAGGATAATGACACTGGGGGTACAGGATAATGACACTGACACTGGGGGTACAGGATAATGACACTGGGGGTACAGGATAATGACACTGGGGGTACAGGATAATGACACTGGGGGTACAGGATAATGACACTGGGGGTACAGGATAATGACACTGGGGGTACAGGATAATGACACTGGGGGTACGGGATAATGACACTGGGGGTACAGGATAATGACACTGGGGGTACAGGATAATGACGCTGGGGTACAGGATAATGACGCTGACACTGGGGGTAATGGCTGATAATTGGGGTACAGCGCAGCTTGGTTGTGTAATACATGGTGAAGATGTCGGGGTACCCTCTTCTTGTTCATGGTCCTGGGTTTTGGGGGGACGAGCCGCCATAACAATATTGCACGCGGTGTCTCCGCTTCTCGGTGATCAGAGCCGCTGGTTGCCATGGCGACCTTCGATGAAATGACTGCGCGCTCGGCCCTGGTATCGCTTTCTGAGCGGAGGCTCCTGGGACTTTCTCTATTTAGCTTGAGAAAAGTTATGGGAAAGTTTTTAAGAGGCGTCTGAGAACCTGTAACCCCCGCTATTTCCATCTGTCAGGACCCCGGGTGCGGTACCTGCGTTACCTGCGGTTTCCATCCTTCGTGATGGGGACGGTTCTGTCTCCAGGTGACAAGGAATTGGAGACTCCCTTAGGAACCAATCAGATTTCAGCTTTCATTGTCCCAGGACTGGAAATATATATAAAGCGTAATCTGATTGGTTGCCCTTTAGAAACAAGAGGCCATATCAACCAATCAGTTCACAGCTCTCATTTCAATTCTGCACCAGATAGATAAGAGCTGCAGTGTGATTGGCTGCTTTCTATTTTATTCCTTAAAAATGAAATCCTCCTTCACTGGACCCCATTATAGTGTATGGGCCCCTCCGGGTGCAGTGTTGTGATCGTCATGTCCTCCTCGTGTGATGTCAGCCGGACGCTGTTTACTCACTTATTTCCTGTACTGCTTCTCCAGTCGCTCCCAGAGCTGCATTCACAATTCTTCTGTCTGTAGAGAAGCGCCGGTGACCTCCCCGGTGACCGCGCCGTGTGTTTAGCTGACGTCTGTCGTGAGTCTTCCCATTCACTGACAGCAAGCAGAGCCCAGAGGCCCCGTTCATGTCATGTCTGCCCGACAAATTGATACAAATTGTGCTACATTGTAGCGGAACGTGCGACTCATCGCTGTAATGAGGTCGGGAAAACCGGCTGAAGGCAAAAATAACAAGGATTTTACATTTTCCCCAAATTCCTGAATTGCTCGAATTTGGTGCCAAAAAACAAAAACGGGAACAAATTCAACAAGAAGAAGAAACTTCAGAACTTTTTTTTTTGGACAGAAACCTGCGGCCGCCGAGATTGCTGGGGTCCACCGTCACTTTGTGATTAGAGGTGGTTTGACCTCCGGACCCCCGTGACCCTGACAATGAGGGGGCTACAGCGCCGGTGTGATGTGATTGTTGTGGAGGTAGGGTTTAGTGGGGACTCGTCCCTTTTATTCTCAGTGATGTATGGACTAACCCTTTAACTCCTGGTAGCTCCTCACCCTGTGGCTGCAGGCATGACTTCTGATTTGGAGGTGCTTTGACCTCCGGACCCCCGTGACCCTGAGAATGAGGGGGCCACAGTGCCGGAGTGATGCGAGTGTTGTTGGGTTTGGGTTTAGTGGGGACTCGCCCCTTTTATTCTCAGCGATGTATGGACTAACCCTTTAACTCCTGGTAGCTCCTCACCCTGTGGCTGCAGGCATGACCTCTGATTTGGAGGTGGTTTGACCTCCGGACCCCCGTGACCCTGACAATGAGGGGGCTACAGCGCCGGTGTGATGCGATTGTTGCGGGGGTAGGGTTTGGGTTTAGCGGGTACTCGTCCCTTTTATTCTTAGCGATGTATGGACTAACCCTTTAACTCCTGGTAGCTCCTCACCCTGTGGCTGCAGGCATGACTTCTGATTTGGAGGTGGTTTGACCTCCGGACCCCCGTGACCCTGACAATGAGGGGGCTGCAGCGCCGGTGTGATGCGAGTGTTGCGGGGATAGGGTTTGGGTTTAGTTGGGACTCGCCCCTTGTATTCTCAGCGATGTATGGACTAACCCTTTAACTCCTGGTAGTTCCGCACCCTGTGGCTGCGGGCATGACCTCTTCTGATTTGGAGGTGCTCTGACCCCCGTGACCCTGAGAATGAGGGGGCTGCAACGCCGGAGTGATGCGAGTGTTGTTGGGCTTGGGTTTCGTGGGGACTCGCCCCTTGTATTCTCAGCGATGTATGGACTAACCCTTTAACTCCTGGCAGCTCCTCACTTCTTGTCTTCACATCTAATCTTTGTGTTCTGCTCCTTCCAGGAAACGTTGTCTAAATGGGTCCAGTGATGCCCCCCAGTAAGAAGCCGGAGGGGACGGGAATCAGCGTCTCCAGCCAGTGTTTCCGGAGCAGCACGCTGTCCACCCCGCTCCATGATGACGACGACTTAGACTTCTCCCCTCCGCCGGTGAAGACGAGCAAGGAGAAGGGCGGCATGGAGGACGAGGAGCTAACCAATTTGAACTGGCTCCACGAGAGCAAAAACTTGCTGAAAAGTTTTGGGGACTCGGTGTTACGGAGCGTCAGCCCCGTTCAGGACATCGACGAGGACACCCCGCCCTCCCCCGCCCAGTCTGACATGCCCTACGACGCCAAGCAGAACCCCAACTGTAAGCCCCCCTACTCCTTCAGCTGCCTCATATTTATGGCCATCGAGGATTCTCCCACCAAGAGACTTCCCGTCAAGGATATTTACAATTGGATCCTGGAACACTTCCCGTACTTCGCCAACGCGCCCACGGGCTGGAAGAACTCGGTGCGGCACAACCTGTCCCTCAATAAATGCTTCAAGAAAGTGGATAAGGACAGGAGTCAGGTAAGACGCCATTGTGCGGAGCGGCCCCCCGGACCCCCGGTCCACCCTGCGGCGGAGGGGATCGGCCATCTTTGGGCCGGCAGCTGCCATCTCATCATGTATCGGACCCATTAGCAGTTTCCTCCTTCCGTAGATTCGCGGGATATAAGCTCCATATCTGGGAGGGACCTGTTATCTAGGACCGGAACCGGCCGGCGGAAGCTGCCAGAAACCCAATGGGCCAACATCCAGGAAACGCTGGGAGTTGTAGTCCTTCCTTACTCTCCCACTCTGTTTGGTAGCTTTGCGCTCAGGGCTCTGGGAAAGCTGGGTGGACAGCGCCCGGCTCTGTATCCCCACATTGATACAATGTTACACTTATATATGGAGACTTGGGGGGGACACATTAACCCCCGAGGGTGGGGGGCTCTCGCAGGTAATCTGAGCTTTCGCCCCCCTCCCCTCCCCCGTAATGTCCCTTCTGCCCGTGAGTTTCCGAATCCGCTGCCATCTGGTCCTCGGCTGCAGAGAGGAATTTTCTCTTGTATACGTGTTTCCATAGCAACGGCCTCACAGTTGATAGGGAGAGTAACCAGTTGCCATGGTGACAGAGTTCCTGATGTGGCGGTTTGTGCGTGTGGGGAGAGGCGAGCGCGGGAGCCGTGTGGTGCAGCTATTATATAGGGGACGCGGGTGGGGGGGCGCGTGACGCCATGTCAAATGTTAGCTTTATTTTTGGATATTTTCGCAGTCGCCTCGCTGTGATTTTTTTTTTTTGCCTCTTACGTCGAGTCAGCGGCTTCTGCGCTAAAAATAGAAAATTTGAATACGGTGGGGGGACGCGGATGTGGCCGTCGCACGGGCGCCGTTGTGTAGGACTACACGTCCCAGCATGACCAGACTGCTCATGTGTGAGGCCAAAAATAACCCCCCCCCCCCGATAGGTAAGGAATTGGGAGTAAGAGTACAGCTTTCCCAGACCCCTGAGCGGGTCCATAATGATTGTCACCCATGAAAAATGGAACGAATATCTGCCCCCCAGACGAGATGATGGGGAGGGTCTGGTGGCGCCATCATTACCAGTGCAACCCCCCCTACCCGTTATACCATTGAGGATCTGTAGAAAGCTGGGTAACCCTCGCGCCTCTTGCGCTCCACCTCGCGCCTCTTGCGCTCCACCTCGCGCCTCTTGCGCTTCACCTCGCGCCTCCCGCGCTTCACCTCGCGCCTCTTGTGCTACGCCTCTTGCGCTCCGCCTCGCGCCTCTTGCGCTCCGCCTCGTGCCTCTTGCGGTCCCCCTCGCTCCTCTTGCGCTCCACCTCGCACCTCCCGCGTTTCACCTCACGCCTCTAGTGCTACGCCTCACGCCTCCCTTTCTCCACCTCGCACCTCCCGCGTTTCACCTCACGCTTCTAGTGCTACGCCTCACGCCTCCCTTTCTCCACCTCGCACCTCCCGCGTTTCACCTCACGCCTCTTGTGCTCTACCTCACGCCTCCCTTGCTCCACCTCGCTCCTCTTGTGCTCCCATCGCGCCTCCCGCGCTCCCCTCGCACCTCCCGTGCTCCCCCTCGCGCCTCTTGCGCTCTGCCTCGCGCCTCCCTTTCTCCACTTCGCGCCTCCTGTGCTCCACCTCGCGCCTTATGCGCTCTGCCTCGCGTCTCCCTTGCTCCACATCGCTCCTCTTGTGCTCCCCTCGCACCTCCCGCGCTCCACCTCGCGCCTTATGCGCTCTGCCACGCGCCTCCCTTTCTCCACCTCGCTCCTCTTGTGCTCCCCTCGCTCCTCTTGTGCTCCCCTCGCTCCTCTTGTGCTCCCCTCGCTCCTCTTGTGCTCCCCTCGCTCCTCTTGTGCTCCCCTCGCTCCTCTTGTGCTCCCCTCGCTCCTCTTGTGCTCCCCTCGCTCCTCTTGTGCTCCGCCTCGCTCCTCTTGTGCTCCGCCTCGCTCCTCTTGTGCTCCGCCTCGCTCCTCTTGTGCTCCCCTCGCTCCTCTTGTGCTCCCCTTGCTCCTCTTGTGCTCCCCTTGCTCCTCTTGTGCTCCCCTCGCTCCTCTTGTGCTCCCCTCGCTCCTCTTGTGCTCCCCTCGCTCCTCTTGTGCTCCGCTCGCTCCTCTTGTGCTCCGCTCGCTCCTCTTGTGCTCCCCTTGTGCTCCGCTCGCTCCTCTTGTGCTCCCCTCGCTCCTCTTGTGCTCCCCCTCGCTCCTCTTGTGCTCCCCCTCGCGCCTCTTGCGCTCTGCCTCGCGCCTCCCTTTCTTCACCTCGCGCCTCCTGTGCTCCACCTCGCGCCTTATGCGCTCTGCCTCGCGCCTCCCTTGCTCCACCTCGCTCCTCTTGTGCTCCCCTCGCGCCTCCCGCGCTGCTCCACCTCGCGCCTCCTTGTGGCAGCGCACGGTCTGCGTCTTTGCCTCGGATTACTGATCCCTTCCGCGGCTCTTCCACATGTTCTGTCTGCACCGAGTCCTCCATTAAGGGCTCCTCCGCCCGCAGAAAGCACCATCGTCATCATTTATTCAGTAATATTCCATCGGGAGCGGCGCTGGTCATGTGACTGCGCCGTTCTCCGACCTGCAGCGACTCCTGATGTTTTCTAGATTTGGCTCCTACGGATTCCTCGCTCCTATCCACAAAATATTCCGGGGCGCCCGATGTCCAGCGACGACCAATATGGCTGCCACTAAGGCTTGCGTACGGATGTCCTGACATGCAATCACTGCCCATAGTCATTGTTCCTTGTATATCGGGGGTCTGGGAGAGTTGGGTGCCCTGTATCAGCCGCCATATTGGTGCTCGGGTCTCCAGTACACATTCCCTGTGCTGGAGCCCGTCGCTGCAGACCCCGCAGATCCCGTATTGGCACTGTGGGACTCGTGCAGGGGACCCCGGCAGCGGACGCCATGTTTGTTGCCATCAAACGTCCCCAGAAAAGAAACTTTGTAGCAACTATTCAGAAGGGACCGATGCTGGGATTCCGCGTCCCTTTAATTCTCCTCCGTTGTGGCGGTGTGCGCCGTACGCGATGTAACCGATCCGCTCCTCTTTGTTGCGGGGCGTTGGGCTGTAGGTCGGGGGTATTTTTAGACGCCCGGTGTCTTGTCCTCTAGGGTGGTATCACTTATCCTGGAAGGACGTCCCGGCTCGGACTGTGTCTGACGAGGACCGTTACAGCCAAACAGAGGATAGAAGCGAAAAGGGGCCGAGATTAGGAAGAACAGAGAGAAAAACTCATTAAAAATAACTCTTATTAAAGGTTTATTTGCACACCCCCAAATTTTAAATTTGCCCGTGGGGTGTGAGGGGCACGTTTCTGCTACCCCCTTACATACAGATTTAATATTTGGGAGTGTTAAAATCTAACAACTAAGTTTTAATAATAATATTACTAATAAAAGTTGTATTTTCTCGGGGTCTGACGAGGACGTGCTCCTGTCGTGGTGGGTGGAGTGATCACGGGGTCCCGAGCCATAAAATAACAGGTGATCCTTAAGAAATGGATCCACATCTCTGGAACATTGGGGGGATTTAAAGGGATTTATCGTCAGGACGAGCCGTACATGTCTGATGCTTTCATGTTCCGCCTCTGGGATCCGCTTCTGCTTCCTCGTTTTGTGCCGCCATCTCGCATTCTCCCATTAAAGTGAATGGAGATTGTCGCTCCTGGAGAACCGCAGCGCTGTTCCCAGCAACACAAGATACAGCACATTTAGGGAGGTGCCGATCCCAGAGGGGGGCCCTGAATCTATCAGATGCTGGGGGAGTGCTGTGGGTGGAGCACCCCTCTAAAAGGCCTGGACTCCAGTCTGACACATTGTAACAGCATCTGATGGGAGTGCAGCTTCAGTGCACTGTTAGGGGGCTTAGAGACTGTTGGAGGGGTTTTGGAGGCTGTTGTGGGGGGGGTCTTTGGAGACTGTTGGGGAGAGAGGGTCTTTGGAGACTGTTGGGGTGAAGGGGACTCCAGGGGCTGTTGGAGGGGCTTCATGAACTGTGGGGGAGTGAAGCACAGAGGACTGTTAGGGGACAAAGGAAACACAAAAAACTGTTGGCCCAACCGACTGTCGGGGGGGGGGACAAAATGGATTATTAGGGGGGGCTGGGGAGCACAGAGGTCTATTGGGGGTTGGGGTACACAGAGGACTATTGGGGGGGCTGGGGAGCACAGAGGACCCGTCGTGGAGGGAGCATAGAGGATTATTTGGGTGTGCTGGGGAGCAAGGGAAACAGAAAGGTCTGTTGGGGGGGTGGGGAGCACAATGGACTGTCTGAGGGGGGGGGGGGGAGCACTGGACTATTGGGGGGGCTTGGGAGCACAGAGGACTGCGGGGAGTCAGGGCTGGGGAGCACAGAGGACTGTGGGGGGGGTGGGGGAGGTTAGTCAGTGGCGCACAGAGGACTGTTGGGGGGGACTTTACGTCTACCACCTGGATGTAAGTAGCAATGTTAATTCCTCCCGCAGAGATTGTGGCAGCGGTGAGGATTTGTCCGCTGGGTGCAGGGATTGTGGCAGCGGTGAGGAGTTGTCCGCTGGGTGCAGGGATTGTGGCAGCGGTGAGGAGTTGGCCGCTGGGTGCAGGGATTGTGGCAGTGGTGAGGAGTTGTCCGCTGGGTGCAGGGATTGTGGCAGCGGTGAGGAGTTGTCCGCTGAGTGCAGGGATTGTGGCAGTGGTGAGGAGTTGGCCGCTGGGTGCAGGGATTGTGGCAGTGGTGAGGAGTTGTCCGCTGGGTGCAGGGATTGTGGCAGCGGTGAGGAGTTGTCCGCTGAGTGCAGGGATTGTGGCAGCGATGAGGAGTTGGCCGCTGGGTGCAGGGATTGTGGCAGCGGTGAAGAGTTGTCCGCTGGGTGCAGGGATTGTGGCAGCGGTGAGGAGTTGGCCGCTGGGTGCAGGGATTGTGGCAGTGGTGAGGAGTTGTCCGCTGGGTGCAGGGATTGTGGCAGCGGTGAGGAGTTGTCCGCTGAGTGCAGGGATTGTGGCAGTGGTGAGGAGTTGGCCGCTGGGTGCAGGGATTGTGGCAGTGGTGAGGAGTTGTCCGCTGAGTGCAGGGATTGTGGCAGCGGTGAGGAGTTATCCGCTGAGTGCAGGGATTGTGGCAGCGATGAGGAGTTGGCCGCTGGGTGCAGGGATTGTGGCAGCGGTGAGGAGTTGTCCGCTGAGTGCAGGGATTGTGGCAGCGGTGAGGAGTTGTCCGCTGAGTGCAGGGATTGTGGCAGCGGTGAGGAGTTGTCCGCTGGGTGCAGGGATTGTGGCAGTGGTGAGGAGTTGTCCGCTGGGTGCAGGGATTGTGGCAGCGGTGAGGAGTTGGCCGCTGGGTGCAGGGATTGTGGCAGCGGTGAGGAGTTGTCCGCTGGGTACAGGGATTGTGGCAGCGGTGAGGAGTTAGCGGCTGGGTGCAGGGATTGTGGCAGCGGTGAGGAGTTGTCCGCTGGGTGTGTGGGAATGTTGGAGCGGTGAGGAGTTGTCCGCTGGGTGCAGGGATTGTGGCAGCGGTGAGGAGTTGTCCGCTGGGTGCAGGGATTGTGGCAGCGGTGAGGAGTTGTCCGCTGGGTGCAGGGATTGTGGCAGCGGTGAGGAGTTGGCCGCTGGGTGCAGGGATTGTGGCAGCGGTGAGGAGTTGGCCGCTGGGTGCAGGGATTGTGGCAGCGGTGAGGAGTTGTCCGCTGGGTGCAGGGATTGTGGCAGCGGTGAGGAGTTAGCGGCTGGGTGCAGGGATTGTGGCAGCGGTGAGGAGTTGTCCGCTGGGTGTGTGGGAATGTTGGAGCGGTGAGGAGTTGTCCGCTGGGTGCAGGGATTGTGGCAGCGGTGAGGAGTTGTCCGCTGGGTGCAGGGATTGTGGCAGCGGTGAGGAGTTGGCCGCTGGGTGCAGGGATTGTGGCAGCGGTGAGGAGTTGGCCGCTGGGTGCAGGGATTGTGGCAGCGGTGAGGAGTTGGCCGCTGGGTGCAGGGATTGTGGCAGCGGTGAGGAGTTGGCCGCTGGGTGCAGGGATTGTGGCAGCGGTGAGGAGTTGTCCGCTGGGTGCAGGGATCGTGGCAGCGGTAAGGAGTTGTCCGCTGGGTGCAGGGATCGTGGCAGCGGTGAGGAGTTGTCCGCTGGGTGCAGGGATTGTGGCAGCGGTGAGGAGTTAGCGGCTGAGTGCAGGGATTGTGGCATCGGTGAGGAGTTGTCCGCTGGGTGCAGGGATTGTGGCAGCGGTGAGGAGTTGTCCGCTGGGTGCAGGGATTGTGGCAGCGGTGAGGAGTTGTCCGCTGGGTGCAGGGATTGTGGCAGCGGTGAGGAGTTGTCCGCTGGGTGCAGGGATTGTGGCAGCGGTGAGGAGTTGTCCGCTGGGTGCAGGGATTGTGGCAGCGGTGAGAAGTTGTCCGCTGAGTGCAGGGATTGTGGCAGCGGTGAGGAGTTGTCCGCTGGGTGCAGGGATTGTGGCAGCGGTGAGGAGTTGTCCGCTGAGTGCAGGGATTGTGGCAGCGGTGAGGAGTTAGCCGCTGGGTGCAGGGATTGTGGCAGCGGTGAGGAGTTGTCCGCTGGGTGCAGGGATTGTGGCAGCGGTGAGGAGTTGTCCGCTGGGTGCAGGGATCGTGGCAGCGGTGAGGAGTTGTCCGCTGGGTGCAGGGATTGTGGCAGCGGTGAGGAGTTGTCCGCTGGGTGCAGGGATTGTGGCAGCGGTGAGGAGTTGTCCGCTGGGTGCAGGGATCGTGGCAGCGGTGAGGAGTTGTCCGCTGGGTGCAGGGATCGTGGCAGCGGTGAGGAGTTGTCCGCTGGGTGCAGGGATCGTGGCAGCGGTGAGGAGTTGTCCGCTGGGTGCAGGGATCGTGGCAGCGGTGAGGAGTTGTCCGCTGGGTGCAGGGATCGTGGCAGCGGTGAGGAGTTGTCCGCTGGGTGCAGGGATCGTGGCAGCGGTGAGGAGTTGTCCGCTGGGTGCAGGGATCGTGGCAGCGGTGAGGAGTTGTCCGCTGGGTGCAGGGATTGTGGCAGCGGTGAGGAGTTGTCCGCTGGGTGCAGGGATTGTGGCAGCGGTGAGGAGTTAGCGGCTGGGTGCAGGGATTGTGGCAGCGGTGAGGAGTTGTCCGCTGGGTGCAGGGATTGTGGCAGCGGTGAGGAGTTGTCCGCTGGGTGCAGGGATTGTGGCAGCGGTGAGGAGTTGTCCGCTGGGTGCAGGGATTGTGGCAGCGGTGAGGAGTTGTCCGCTGGGTGCAGGGATTGTGGCAGCGGTGAGGAGTTGTCCGCTGGGTGCAGGGATTGTGGCAGCGGTGAGGAGTTAGCGGCTGGGTGCAGGGATTGTGGCAGCGGTGAGGAGTTGTCCGCTGGGTGCAGGGATTGTGGCAGCGGTGAGGAGTTGTCCGCTGGGTGCAGGGATTGTGGCAGCGGTGAGGAGTTAGCGGCTGGGTGCAGGGATTGTGGCAGCGGTGAGGAGTTGTCCGCTGGGTGCAGGGATTGTGGCAGCGGTGAGGAGTTGTCCGCTGGGTGCAGGGATTGTGGCAGCGGTGAGGAGTTGTCCGCTGGGTGTGTGGGAATGTTGGAGCTGCGCCCCCTCGTTCCGGCGTCGCCCCTTCCCCCTCGCACAGCGACGTTCATTGCTGGATCCGCCTCTCGCTTTCTTATCTCCGTTCCGTCGTTTGTTGAAACCAATCATAGAAAACGTGACCCCGGAATTTCTTTTGGTCGCTATGGGCAACGGTGCTGCGAAATGATACTTGGCTGCTCCGTCCCATTCATCAGCCGTCACTTGTTGCTGGGAGACCCGGATCTGGCAGATCTCTCCGTGGATGGGGACGCTGGAGCCGTCGCAGGGGTCGTGCGCCATCATATGGCGGCAATTAATCACCGCAAAGTGCTGTAAACTCTATCGATTTCCTCCTGGACTCCGGCAGCATCTGACCGACCGCGCGGGGAAAGCATGGCGGACGGAGCCGGGGGAAGCGGAGCCGGGGGGGACAGAGCTGGGCACCCGGGTAATCACTGCGAGGAAATGTGCAGTGCACACTGCGCTCCGGCACCGTACAGCTTAGAAAAGTGCTGGAGGAGCTGATATCAGTCACATATGTAATGTCTGGGGTTATATCAGCACTGGAGCGTTATAAGAGGGGCTGATATCAGTCACATATGTAATGTCTGGGGTTATATCAGCACTGGAGCGTTATAAGAGGGGCTGATATCAGTCACATATGTAATGTCTGGGGTTATATCAGCACTGGAGCGTTATAAGAGGGGCTGATATCAGTCACATATGTAATGTCTGGAGGTTATATCAGCACTGGAGCGTTATAAGAGGGGCTGATATCAGTCACATATGTAATGTCTGGAGGTTATATCAGTACTGGAGCATTATAAGAGGGGCTGATATCAGTCACATATGTAATGTCTGGAGGTTATATCAGCACTGGAGCGTTATAAGAGGGGCTGATATCAGTCACATATGTAATGTCTGGAGGTTATATCAGCACTGGAGCATTATAAGAGGGGCTGATATCAGTCACATATGTAATGTCTGGGGTTATATCAGCACTGGAGCGGTATAAGAGGGGCTGATATCAGTCACATATGTAATGTCTGGGGTTATATCAGCACTGGAGCATTATAAGAGGGGCTGATATCAGTCACATATGTAATGTCTGGGGTTATATCAGCACTGGAGCGTTATAAGAGGGGCTGATATCAGTCACATATGTAATGTCTGGGGTTATATCAGCACTGGAGCATTATAAGAGGGGCTGATATCAGTCACATATGTAATGTCTGGGGTTATATCAGCACTGGAGCGTTATAAGAGGAGCTGATATCAGTCACATATGTAATGTCTGGAGGTTATATCAGCACTGGAGCATTATAGGAGGGGCTGATATCAGTTAAATATGTAATGTCTGGAGGTTATATCAGCACTGGAGCGTTATAAGAGGGGCTGATATCAGTCACATATGTAATGTCTGGAGGTTATATCAGCACTGGAGCGTTATAAGAGGGGCTGATATCAGTCACATATGTAATGTCTGGGGTTATATCAGCACTGGAGCATTATAAGAGGGGCTGATATCAGTCACATATGTAATGTCTGGGGTTATATCAGCACTGGAGCATTATAAGAGGGGCTGATATCAGTCACATATGTAATATCTGGAGGTTATATCAGTACTGGAGCATTATAAGAGGGGCTGATATCAGTCACATATGTAATGTCTGGGGTTATATCAGCACTGGAGCATTATAAGAGGGGCTGATATCAGTCACATATGTAATGTCTGGAGGTTATATCAGCACTGGAGCATTATAAGAGGGGCTGATATCAGTCACATATGTAATGTCTGGGGGTTATATCAGCACTGGAGCGTTATAAGAGGGGCTGATATCAGTCACATATGTAATGTCTGGGGTTATATCCGCACTGGAGCATTATAAGAGGGGCTGATATCAGTCACATATGTAATGTCTGGGGTTATATCCGCACTGGAGCATTATAAGAGGGGCTGATATCAGTCACATATGTAATGTCTGGGGTTATATCAGCACTGGAGGGTTATAAGAGGGGCTGATATCAGTCACATATGTAATGTCTGGGGTTATATCAGTACTGGAGCGTTATAAGAGGGGCTGATATCAGTCACATATGTAATGTCTGGGGTTATATCAGCACTGGAGCGTTATAAGAGGGGCTGATATCAGTCACATATGTAATGTCTGGGGTTATATCAGCACTGGAGCGTTATAAGAGGGGCTGATATCAGTCACATATGTAATGTCTGGAGGGTATATCAGCACTGGAGCATTATAAGAGGGGCTGATATCAGTCACATATGTAATGTCTGGGGTTATATCAGCACTGGAGCATTATAAGAGGGGCTGATATCAGTCACATATGTAATGTCTGGGGTTATATCAGCACTGGAGCATTATAAGAGGGGCTGATATCAGTCACATGTGTAATGTCTGGAGGTTATATCAGCACTGGAGCATTATAAGAGGGGCTGATATCAGTCACATATGTAATGTCTGGAGGTGATATCGGCACTGGAGCGTTATAAGAGGGGCTGATATCCGTCACATATGTAATGTCTGGGGTTATATCAGTACTGGAGCATTATAAGAGGGGCTGATATCAGTCACATATGTAATGTCTGGGGTTATATCAGCACTGGAGCATTATAAGAGGGGCTGATATCAGTCACATATGTAATGTCTGGAGGTTATATCAGCACTGGAGCGTTATAAGAGGGGCTGATATCCGTCACATATGTAATGTCTGGGGTTATATCAGCACTGGAGCATTATAAGAGGGGCTGATATCAGTCACATATGTAATGTCTGGGGTTATATCAGCACTGGAGCGTTATAAGAGGGGCTGATATCAGTCACATATGTAATGTCTGGGGTTATATCAGCATTGGAGCGTTATAAGAGGGGCTGATATCAGTCACATATGTAATGTCTGGAGGTTATATCAGCACTGGAGCATTATAAGAGGGGCTGATATCAGTCACATATGTAATGTCTGGGGTTATATCAGTACTGGAGCATTATAAGAGGGGCTGATATCAGTCACATATGTAATGTCTGGAGGTTATATCAGCACTGGAGCGTTATAAGAGGGGCTGATATCAGTCACATATGTAATGTCTGGAGGTTATATCAGCACTGGAGCGTTATAAGAGGGGCTGATATCAGTCACATATGTAATGTCTGGGGTTATATCAGCACTGGAGCATTATAAGAGGGGCTGATATCAGTCACATATGTAATGTCTGGGGTTATATCAGCACTGGAGCATTATAAGAGGGGCTGATATCAGTCACATATGTAATGTCTGGGGTTATATCAGCACTGGAGCATTATAAGAGGGGCTGATATCAGTCACATATATAATGTCTGGGGTTATATCAGCACTGGAGCGTTATAAGAGGGGCTGATATCAGTCACATATGTAATGTCTGGGGTTATATCAGCACTGGAGCGTTATAAGAGGGGCTGATATCAGTCACATATGTAATGTCTGGGGTTATATCAGCACTGGAGCGTTATAAGAGGGGCTGATATCAGTCACATATGTAATGTCTGGGGTTATATCAGCACTGGAGCATTATAAGAGGGGATGATATCAGTCACATGTGTAATATCTGGAGGTTATATCAGCACTGGAGCATTATAAGAGGGGCTGATATCAGTCACATATATAATGTCTGGGGTTATATCAGCACTGGAGCGTTATAAGAGGGGCTGATATCAGTCACATATGTAATGTCTGGTTATATCAGCACTGGAGCGTTATAAGAGGGGCTGATATCAGTCACATGTGTAATATTTGGGGTTATATCAGCACTGGAGCGTTATAAGAGGGACTGATATCAGTCACATATGTAATATCTGGAGGTTATATCAGCACTGGAGCATTATAAGAGGGGCTGATATCAGTCACATATGTAATGTCTGGAGGTTATATCAGCACTGGAGCATTATAAGAGGGGCTGATATCAGTCACATATGTAATGTCTGGGGGTTATATCAGCACTGGAGCGTTATAAGAGGGGCTGATATCAGTCACATATGTAATGTCTGGGGTTATATCCGCACTGGAGCATTATAAGAGGGGCTGATATCAGTCACATATGTAATGTCTGGGGTTATATCCGCACTGGAGCATTATAAGAGGGGCTGATATCAGTCACATATGTAATGTCTGGGGTTATATCCGCACTGGAGCGTTATAAGAGGAGCTGATATCAGTCACATATGTAATGTCTGGGGTTATATCAGCACTGGAGCGTTATAAGAGGGGCTGATATCAGTCACATATGTAATGTCTGGGGTTATATCAGCACTGGAGGGTTATAAGAGGGGCTGATATCAGTCACATATGTAATGTCTGGGGTTATATCAGTACTGGAGCGTTATAAGAGGGGCTGATATCAGTCACATATGTAATGTCTGGGGTTATATCAGCACTGGAGCGTTATAAGAGGGGCTGATATCAGTCACATATGTAATGTCTGGAGGGTATATCAGCACTGGAGCATTATAAGAGGGGCTGATATCAGTCACATATGTAATGTCTGGGGTTATATCCGCACTGGAGCATTATAAGAGGGGCTGATATCAGTCACATATGTAATGTCTGGGGTTATATCCGCACTGGAGCATTATAAGAGGGGCTGATATCAGTCACATATGTAATGTCTGGGGTTATATCCGCACTGGAGCGTTATAAGAGGAGCTGATATCAGTCACATATGTAATGTCTGGGGTTATATCAGCACTGGAGCATTATAAGAGGGGCTGATATCAGTCACATATGTAATGTCTGGTTATATCAGCACTGGAGCGTTATAAGAGGGGCTGATATCAGTCACATGTGTAATATTTGGGGTTATATCAGCACTGGAGCATTATAAGAGGGGCTGATATCAGTCACATGTGTAATATTTGGGGTTATATCAGCACTGGAGCGTTATAAGAGGGGCTGATATCAGTCACATGTGTAATATTTGGGGTTATATCAGCACTGGAGCGTTATAAGAGGGGCTGATATCAGTCACATGTGTAATATTTGGGGTTATATCAGCACTGGAGGGTTATAAGAGGGGCTGATATCAGTCACATATGTAATGTCTGGTTATATCAGCACTGGAGCGTTATAAGAGGGGCTGATATCAGTCACATGTGTAATATTTGGGGTTATATCAGCACTGGAGCATTATAAGAGGGGCTGATATCAGTCACATGTGTAATATTTGAGGTTATATCAGCACTGGAGCGTTATATTTTGCTCATCCTGTCTGCCCTTGTTCATGAATGAATATTACAGAGTAGACTGACAGGTTTGCAGCTCGTGGTGTCTGCTGGTCAGGGTGTGTGGGGAGCTGGGTGCGGATGTCCCCCGTTTCTCTAGTATTTCGGTCACTTTCTTTCGATGTCTTATTTCCACCAGCAGAATAAGTGATCTGTGAATGAAGGTGGCGGCCGGGGCTGAGGGTGCCGGGGCTGAGGGTGCCGGGGCTGAGGGTGCCGGGGCTGAGGGTGCCGGGGCTGAGGGTGCCGGGGCTGAGGGTGCCGGGGCTGAGGGTGCCGGGGCTGAGGGTGCCGGGGCTGAGGGTGCCGGGGCTGAGGGGGCCGGGGCTGAGGGTGCCGGGGCTGAGGGTGCCGGGGCTGAGGGTGCCGGGGCTGAGGGGGCCGGGGCTGAGGGGGCCGGGGCTGAGGGGGCCGGGGCTGAGGGGGCCGGGGCTGAGGGGGCCGGGGCTGAGGGGGCCGGGGCTGAGGGGGCCGGGGCTGAGGGGGCCGGGGCTGAGGCGGCCGGGGCTGAGGCGGCCGGGGCTGAGGCGGCCGGGGCTGAGGGGGCCGGGGGCTTTCTTCCTCTGCACGGGGGTCGCACTGTTTGCCGGCGGTGACAGCCGGGGTCAGGTCTGCAATAGTCAATATTTTGTGGCACCTTTATCTGGAGGACTTGTGTCCCGGGGTCAGTGGCGTCCACAGATGCAGCAGAGGTAGGGATGTGCCGTGCTGTGCAGTGCTGAGCCTTGTGGGGTGCAGTGTCTGCTCATTACTGGTCACCCCGCTTTCCTGAAGAAAAGCCAACAGTACACGACGGGCCGTCAGCCGAGCAATCCACACAAGCCTGCGAGACGCATTCTCCTGTACAGTCCTGGAGTCTCCAGAGCTGAAATCTTCCACCATTCTTGGCTTGTTCAGTATCTGCACAGTTTGTACAAAAAAACAGCAGCCCCTGTATAATCAGAGCACAGCTACAATACTGGGGGGGTCTGGTCACCGCGACCTCCAATAATCAGAAGAATAGTGAGTGCAGCTCTGGAGGATAATACAGGAGGTAACTCAGGATCAGTAATGTATGAACACAGTGACTGCACCAGCAGAATAGTGAGTGCAGCTCTGGAGGATAATACAGGAGGTAGCTCAGGATCAGTAATGTATGTACACAGTGACTGCACCAGCAGAATAGTGAGTGCAGCTCTGGAGTATAATACAGGAGGTAACTCAGGATCAGTAATGCATGTACACAGTGACTGCACCAGCAGAATAGTGAGTGCAGCTCTGGAGTATAATACAGGAGGTAACTCAGGATCAGTAATGCATGTACACAGTGACTGCACCAGCAGAATAGTGAGTGCAGCTCTGGAGTATAATACAGGAGGTAACTCAGGATCAGTAATGTATGTACACAGTGACTGCAGCAACAGAATAGTGAGTGCAGCTCTGGAGTATAATACAGGAGGTAACTCAGGATCAGTAATGTAATGTATGTACACAGTGACTGCACCAGCAGAATAGTGAGCGCAGCTCTGGGGTTTAATACAGGAGGTAACTCAGGATCAGTAATGTAATGTATGTACACAGTGACAGCACCAGCAGAATAGTGAGTGCAGCTCTGGAGTATAATACAGGAGGTAACTCCGTATCAGTAATGTAATGTATGTAGACAGTGACTGCACCAGCTGAATAGTGAGTGCAGCTCTGGAGTATAACACAGGAGGTAACTCAGGATCAGTAATGTATGTACACAGTGACTGCACCAGCAGAATAGTGAGTGCAGCTCTGGAGTACAATACAGGCGGTAACTCAGGATCAGTAATGTATGTACACAGTGACTGCATCAGCAGAATAGTGAGTGCAGCTCTGGAGTACAATGCAGGCTATTCCTCGGCATCCGTGCTGGGTCAGTAATGTTTTTCTCCTTTCTTGGTTGCAGAGTATTGGTAAAGGATCCTTGTGGTGTATAGACCCAGAATACCGGCAGAACTTGATACAAGCCTTGAAAAAGACGCCCTACCACCCGTACTCCCATGTATTCAACACCCCCCCAACCTCTCCTCAGGCCTATCAAAGGTAAGACGACCTCGGGGCTGTAGCATCTTTGGGGATGTTCAGTATTTGGGGTTCTCGCTCGGTAGGGTCTCATTAGACTCCATAGTGTGCTGCGGGCGGTGGTTTCAGCCGCTCCATGGTATAGAGCAGCCCCTCTACCTGCGAGACCCTTCCTGTGATTCCACGTTTACACCTTCATATTCAGTCTATCTGTGGGATCCTGCTTGTGTGAATTGTGTCCATGATTACGGGGCCTGGCTGCTGGACTCGCTGCTCGTCCTCGGCAGATCATGTCCGGTGTCTGTGCTGCTGGGAGCAATGGCGGCCGTCTTATGCTGCGTTCAGCCGCTGTACACAGATATTAAACGCCCGGCAGACGTGGCGCCGTTTCCATATTTCTGTGCATCGCGCACTTAATCACTCAATTAATGAAAACTTCTGCAACTTTCTCATAGACGGCAGAGTACCAGCCTGCACTGACACATTGTAACAAACAGTGCGGGGAAATAAACATAAAAGAATTGCGCACATTTATTATTTCCAGTAGATTTTTCTGCTGCAAAAAACAGAATGTTTGTAGGAAAATCGCTGCTGAAATTCACGTGTTTTTGATGCTTGTTTTTTTTCTCATTTATGTGAATGGGTGAAAAATGTTGCAAAAACGCTGAAAAAATGAACCCGGCCGATCTGAAAGCAAAAAATAATCAGCGTGCGCAAAGTGTGGAACCCGTCCATTACTGGTGCTGGAAAACTGCGGCGTGTGAACAAGCCCTTAACCTGTTAGAGAGTGGCGGAACTTGTCATGCTCGGCCAGACCGTGGCAGTGTCCCCGGGTGTCACCTACCTGCGCCCTCGGCTCTGGACCCCCGGGTGTCACCTACCTGCGCCCTCAGCTCTGGACCCCCAGGTGTCACCTACCTGCGCCCTCGGCTCTGGACCCCCGGGTGTCAGCTACCTGCGCCCTCGGCTCTGGACCCCCGGGTGTCACCTACCTGCGCCCTCGGCTCTGGACCCCCGGGTGTCGCCTACCTGCGCCCTCGGCTCTGGACCCCCGGGTGTCGCCTACCTGCGCCCTCGGCTCTGGACCCCCGGGTGTCGCCTACCAGCGCCATCGGCTCTGGACCCCCGGGTGTCACCTACCTGCGCCCTCGGCTCTGGACCCCCGGGTGTCGCCTACCTGCGCCCTCGGCTCTGGACCCCCGGGTGTCGCCTACCTGCGCCCTCGGCTCTGGACCCCCGGGTGTCGCCTACCTGCGCCCTCGGCTCTGGACCCCCGGGTGTCACCTACCTGTGCCCTCGGCTCTGGACCCCCGGGTGTCACCTTCCTGTGCCCTCGGCTCTGGACCCCCGGGTGTCGCCTACCTGCGCCCTCGGCTCTGGACCCCCGGGTGTCTCCTACCTGCGCCCTCGGCTCTGGACCCGGCGCTGCTGCTGCCTCTGCTCCTGTGTGATGTGAGCTCCCCTGCTTCGGAGCTTTGTATTGCCTCGTCTCCATGCGTTGCCGTGGTGCAGGTAACCAGCGGCTTGTTATGGCAACACCGTGTCTGTTAGTTCTTTAAAACCACAACAACAATGATTGTGCTGTGCAGAGATGGCTACTTGGCCTCTGCACTATTCCCCGGCCCTTGTGCCGCCCGTCTGCCCTTGTGCCGCCCGTCTGCCCTTGTGCCGCCCGTTTGCCACCCCTCTGCCCTTGTGCCGCCCCCCTGCCCTTGTGCCGCTCCTCTGCCGCTCATCTGCCCTTGTGCCGCCCGTCTGCCCTTGTGCCGCTCCTCTGTCGCCCGTCTGCCCTTGTGCCGCCCCGTCTGCCCTTGTGCCGCCCGTCTGCCCTTGTGCCGCCCGTTTGCCACCCCTCTGCCCTTGTGCCGCCCCCCCTGCCCTTGTGCCGCTCCTCTGCCGCTCATCTGCCCTTGTGCCGCCCGTCTGCCCTTGTGCCGCTCCTCTGTCGCCCGTCTGCCCTTGTGCCGCTCCTCTGCCGCCCGTCTGCCCTTGTGCCGCCCCGTCTGCCCTTGTGCCGCCCCCCCGGACCGTCACTGATGGCCAGAACAATGGAGCATGGGGGTCTTTAGGATGAGCGGGGCTGTCCCACTTATTATCTGTTGCAATGATGGCTCCGCACCCCCTTAACAGGGGAAGTTTTTATTAGGCCCCCACATGCCGTGAGAACACCCCGGCGTCCTGCAATCTGCACCTCCTGGATTCCGCGTCCTTTATTGACCTTGGCATTTAGGGGGGTTTAGAGGATCAGAGTCCTCTCCGATCCCGGCTGTGACAGACGCAGCAAGACGCGCTTTTTCCCGTGTTTTTTGCATTTGTTTTTGGTGCAGATTATTCCCCCTCATTACAATGAGGGAAATCTGAAGCAAAACTGTGAAAGAACCGACCTCCTCGTCCTGGAGACTTCATTCTGCCCCAGAAAATAAGCAACACGCGCAGGAGACGCCAGGAACCTGCGACAAATGTGCAGTGTGCACAGGCTCCTACCGATCCTCCCAACAGCCGAAGCCGAGGAATCGTTCCCAGGAAAGTGACATGTGGTGACGCGCTCCCTCCGGATGGACCCTGCGTTTCGGTTCCTCTCCAGTCACCCCTCTCTGCTTGCTGTCTGTGAATAGAATCATTCTTCCTTTCATCCAGATACTTGTAGCAGACGCATTCTCCAGACTGACACATAGTAACGAGCTCTGGGGCAGGAGAGGTTTGTGCTGCGGAGTCTGGAGTGGATTGTGACAAACGCCTTCTTCTGGTGAGGATTGTCTTTATTCACTGACTGCAAGCGGAGGAATGGAGACCTGGGGGATCAGATTTCTCCTCTTTATTCCAGCCATTTCTCTCTTCATGGTTTAGGATTGTGCTGAGCTGGAATCGCGCACTTTGTATTGTTACGCGTGGTTTGCGGTTGCCGCGCACGGTTTGTATTGTACATCACAATTCGTATTGTTGCGCGCGGTTCATATTGTTGCACACTTCTTGTTTTGTTGCGTGCGGTGGGTAGTCGTTGCGGGCGGTGTGTAGTCGTTGCGGGCGGTGTGTAGTCGTTGCGGGCGGTGTGTAGTCATTGCGGGCTGTGAGTAGTCGTTGCGGGCGGTGTGTAGTCGTTGCGGGCGGTGTGTAGTCGTTGCGGGCGGTGTGTAGTCGTTGCGGGCGGTGTGTAGTCGTTGCGGGCGGTGTGTAGTCGTTGCGGGCGGTGTGTAGTCGTTGCGGGCGGTGTGTAGTCGTTGCGGGCGGTGTGTAGTCGCTGCGGGCGGTTTGTAGTCGTTGCGGGCGGTTGTAGTCGTTGCAGGCGGTTGCGAGCGGCAGCACCTCTTCTTCTCCGCAGTTCTCCGGCGTCTCGGCGGAAGACGTTCCATCACATGCCCAGACAATCAATCCTCACGGAGACGCTCGGAACAGCTGGGCTGCAGGGAAGACTGCCGTAAGTCTGCCCACGCAAGGCGATTAGCGTGATGGCAGCCATGGCAACTGGAGCGTCGCTATAGCAACACATAGCGGAGACAGGTGCAAGTTGCATCACGAGACTGTTAGTTGCCTGGCAAAAGAACATACCATTAGCACGTAACACTACACGGTTACCAGGGCAACCCTGAACCCCACGCAGCCGCCGCACGTCGCTCCCCGGCCGCGGTACCTGGTTTTCTCTGTATTTTTTTTTTTTTTGTGAAAATCAGCGACAGCATGAAATATCCAAAATGACAACTCGAGGTCAGACGGAGCGAGGACGAGCGCAGAGCCGGGGACAGAGCGCTCAGGAGGAAACGAGGGAGCGAGGACGAGCGCAGAGCCGGGGACAGAGCGCTCAGGAGGAAACGAGGGAGCGAGGACGAGCGCAGAGCCGGGGACAGAGCGCTCAGGAGGAAACGAGGGAGCGAGGACGAGCGCAGAGTCGGGGACAGAGCGCTCAGGAGGAAACGAGGGAGCGAGGACAAGCGCAGAGCGCTCGGGAGGAAACGAGGGAGCGAGGACGAGCGCAGAGCCGGGGAAAGAGCGCTCAGGAGGAAACGACGGAGCGAGGACGAGTGCAGAGCCGGGGAAAGAGCGCTCAGGAGGAAACGAGGGAGCGAGGACGAGTGCAGAGCCGGGGAAAGAGCGCTCAGGAGGAAACGACGGAGCGAGGACGAGTGCAGAGTCGGGGACAGAGCGCTCAGGAGGAAACGAGGGAGCGAGGACGAGCGCAGAGTCGGGGACAGAGCGCTCAGGAGGAAACGAGGGAGCGAGGACGAGCGCAGAGTCGGGGACAGAGCGCTCAGGAGGAAACGAGGGAGCGAGGACGAGCGCAGAGCGCTCAGGAGGGAGCGAGGACGAGCGCAGAGCCGGGGAAAGAGCGCTCAGGAGGAAACGACGGAGCGAGGACGAGTGCAGAGCCGGGGAAAGAGCGCTCAGGAGGAAACGAGGGAGCGAGGACGAGCGCAGAGCCGGGGACAGAGCGCTCAGGAGGAAACGACGGAGCGAGGACGAGTGCAGAGCCGGGGAAAGAGCGCTCAGGAGGAAACGACGGAGCGAGGACGAGCGCAGAGCCGGGGAAAGAGCGCTCAGGAGGAAACGACGGAGCGAGGACGAGTGCAGAGCCGGGGAAAGAGCGCTCAGGAGGAAACGACGGAGCGAGGACGAGCGCAGAGCCGGGTACAGAGCGCTCAGGAGGAAACGAGGGAGCGAGGACAAGCGCAGAGCCGGGTACAGAGCGCTCAGGAGGAAACTGCGTAGCGAGGACGAGCGCAGAGCCGGGGACAGAGCGCTCAGGAGGAAACGGCAGCGAGGACGAGCGCAGAGCCGAGTACAGAGCGCTCAGGAGGAAACGAGGGAGCGAGGACGAGCGCAGAGCCGGGGACTGAGCGCTCAGGAGGAAATGACGGAGCGAGAACGAGCGCAGATCCGGGTACAGAGCGCTCAGGAGGAAACGACGGAGCGAGGACGAGCGCAGAGCCGAGGACTGAGCGCTCAGGAGGAAATGACGGAGCGAGAACGAGCGCAGAGCCGGGTACAGAGCGCTCAGGAGGAAATGACGGAGCGAGGACGAGCGCAGAGCCGAGGACAGCGCTCAGGAGGAAATGACGGAGCGAGGACGAGTGCAGAGCCGGGGACAGAGCGCTCAGGAGGAAACGACGGAGCGAGGACGAGCGCAGAGTTGGGGGCAGAGCGCTCAGGAGGAAACGGCGGAGCGAGGACGAGCGCAGAGCCGGGGACAGAGCGCTCAGGAGGAAACTGTAGAGCGAGGACGAGCGCAGAGCTGGGGACAGAGCGCTCAGGAGGAAACTGTGGAGGGAGGATGAGCGCAGAGCCGGGGACAGAGCGCTCAGGAAGAAACTGTAGAGCGAGGACGAGCGCAGAGCTGGGGACAGAGCGCTCAGGAGGAAACTGTGGAGGGAGGATGAGCGCAGAGCCGAGGATAGAGCGCTCAGGAGGAAACGACGGAGCGAGGAAGAGCGCAGAGCCAGGGACAGAGCGCTCAGGAGGAAACGACAGAGAGAGGACGAGCGCAGAGTCGGGGACAGAGCACTCAGGAGGAAACGGTGGAGCGAGGATGAGCGCAGAGCCGAGGACAGAGCGCTCAGGAGGAAACCGTGGAGGGAGGACGAGCGCAGAGCCGGGGACAGAGCGCTCAGGAGGAAACGGTGGAGCGAGGATGAGCGCAGAGCCGGTGACAGAGCGCTCAGTAGGAAACGGTGGAGCGAGGATGAGCGCAGAGCCGGGGACAGAGCGCTCAGTAGGAAACAGTGGAGCGAGGACGAGCGCAGAGCCAGGGACAGAGTGCTCAGGAGGAAACGGTGGAGCGAGGATGAGCGCAGAGCCGGGGACAGAGCGAGGACGAGCGCAGAGCCGGGGACAGAGCGCTCAGTAGGAAACGGTGGAGCGAGGATGAGCGCAGAGCCGGTGACAGAGCGCTCAGTAGGAAACGGTGGAGCGAGGATGAGCGCAGAGCCAGGGACAGAGCGCTCAGGAGGAAACGGTGGAGCGAGGATGAGCGCAGAGCCGGGGACAGAGTGCTCAGGAGGAAACGACAGAGCGAGGACGAGCGCAGAGCCGAGGACAGAGCGCTCAGAAGGAAACGACAGAGCGAGGACGAGCGCAGAGCCGGGGACAGAGCGCTCAGGAGGAAACGGCAGCAAGGACGAGCGCAGAGCCGGGGACAGAGCGCTCAGGAGGAAACGACGGAGCGAGGACGAGCGCAGAGCGCTCAGGAGGAAACGGCGGAGCGAGGACGAGCGCAGAGCCGGGGACAGAGCGCTCAGGAGGAAACGACAGAGCGAGGACGAGCGCAGAGCCAGGGACAGAGCGCTCAGGAGGAAACGGTAGAGTGAGGATGAGCGCAGAGCCGGGGACAGAGTGCTCAGGAGGAAACGTTGGAGCGAGGATGAGCGCAGAGCCGGGGACAGAGTGCTCAGGAGGAAACGACGGAGCGAGGACGAGCGCAGAGCCGAGGACTGAGCGCTCAGGAGGAAACGACGGAGCGAGGACGAGCGCAGAGCCGAGGACAGCGCTCAGGAGGAAATGACGGAGCGAGGACGAGTGCAGAGCCGGGGACAGAGCGCTCAGGAGGAAACGACGGAGCGAGGACGAGCGCAGAGTTGGGGGCAGAGCGCTCAGGAGGAAACGGCGGAGCGAGGATGAGCGCAGAGCCGGGGACAGAGCGCTCAGGAAGAAACTGTAGAGAGAGGACGAGCGCAGAGTCGGGGACAGAGCACTCAGGAGGAAACGGTGGAGCGAGGATGAGCGCAGAGCCGAGGACAGAGCGCTCAGGAGGAAACCGTGGAGGGAGGACGAGCGCAGAGCCGGGGACAGAGCGCTCAGGAGGAAACGGTGGAGCGAGGATGAGCGCAGAGCCGGTGACAGAGCGCTCAGTAGGAAACGGTGGAGCGAGGATGAGCGCAGAGCCGGGGACAGAGCGCTCAGTAGGAAACAGTGGAGCGAGGACGAGCGCAGAGCCAGGGACAGAGCGCTCAGGAGGAAACGGTGGAGCGAGGATGAGCGCAGAGCCGGGGACAGAGCGAGGACGAGCGCAGAGCCGGGGACAGAGCGCTCAGTAGGAAACGGTGGAGCGAGGATGAGCGCAGAGCCGGGGACAGAGCGCTCAGTAGGAAACGGTGGAGGGAGGATGAGCGCAGAGCCGGTGACAGAGCGCTCAGTAGGAAACGGTGGAGCGAGGATGAGCGCAGAGCCGGGGACAGAGCGCTCAGTAGGAAACGGTGGAGCGAGGATGAGCGCAGAGCCGGGGACAGAGCGCTCAGTAGGAAACGGTGGAGCGAGGATGAGCGCAGAGCCGGGGACAGAGCGCTCAGTAGGAAACAGTGGAGCGAGGACGAGCGCAGAGCCAGGGACAGAGCGCTCAGGAGGAAACGGTGGAGCGAGGATGAGCGCAGAGCCGGGGACAGAGCGAGGACGAGCGCAGAGCCGGGGACAGAGCGCTCAGTAGGAAACGGTGGAGCGAGGATGAGCGCAGAGCCGGTGACAGAGCGCTCAGGAGGAAACGGTGGAGCGAGGATGAGCGCAGAGCCGGTGACAGAGCGCTCAGTAGGAAACGGTGGAGCGAGGATGAGCGCAGAGCCGGTGACAGAGCGCTCAGTAGGAAACGGTGGAGCGAGGATGAGCGCAGAGCCGGGGACAGAGCGCTCAGTAGGAAACGGTGGAGCGAGGACGAGCGCAGAGCCGGGGACAGAGCGAGGACGAGCGCAGAGCCGGGGACAGAGCGAGGACGAGCGCAGAGCCGGTGACAGAGCGCTCAGTAGGAAACGGTGGAGCGAGGATGAGCGCAGAGCCGGGGACAGAGCAGTCAGAAGGCAAAACTACAGGAATGTGCCCCCCACCGCCTGCGAGACGAATGGACCCAGTCTCCCTTCCTTGTTAGTGACCTCTGGTTCCCCTTCTGAGACCCTTGTTCAGTGACATTAGGGACCCCCCCATCTCCCCCCTTGTCTAATTACCTCGGACCCTTTGTCCAGTGATCTCGGATCCTCTCCCTTCTTTTTCTACTGATCTGGGGACCCCCCTTCTTTCTCTAGTGACCTCGGTCCCCCCCTTCTTTCTCTAGTGACCTCGGACCCCCCCCTTCTTTCTCTAGTGACCTCGGTCCCCCCCTTCTTTCTCTAGTGACCTCGGTCCCCCTCTTCTTTCTCTTGTGACCTCGGACCCCCCCCTTCTTTCTCTAGTGACCTCGGTCCCCCCTTCTTTCTCTAGTGACCTCGGTCCCCCCTTCTTTCTCTAGTGACCTAGGTCCCCCCTTCTTTTTCTAGTGACCTCGGTCCCCCCCCTTCTTTCTCTAGTGACCTCGGTCCCCCCCTTCTTTCTCTAGTGACCTCGGACCCCCCCTTCTTTCTCTAGTGACCTCGGTCCCCCCCCTTCTTTCTCTAGTGACCTAGGTCCCCCCTTCTTTTTCTAGTGACCTCGGTCCCCCCCTTCTTTCTCTAGTGACCTCGGTCCCCCCCCTTCTTTCTCTAGTGACCTCGGACCCCCCCTTCTTTCTCTAGTGACCTCGGTCCTCCCCTTCTTTCTCTAGTGACCTCGGTCCTCCCCTTCTTTCTCTAGTGACCTCGGTCCCCCCTTCTTTCTCTAGTGACCTAGGTCCCCCCTTCTTTTTCTAGTGACCTCGGTCCCCCCCTTCTTTCTCTAGTGACCTCGGTCCCCCCTTCTTTCTCTAGTGACCTCGGACCCCCCCTTCTTTCTCTAGTGACCTCGTCCCCCCCCTTCTTTCTCTAGTGACCTCGGACCCCCCCTTCTTTCTCTAGTGACCTCGGTCCCCCCCTTCTTTCTCTAGTGACCTCGGTCCCCCCTTCTTTCTCTAGTGACCTCGGTCCCCCCTTCTTTCTCTAGTGACCTCGGACCCCCCCTTCTTTCTCTAGTGACCTCAGACCCCCCCTTCTTTCTCTAGTGACCTCGGACCCCCCCTTCTTTCTCTAGTGACCTCGGTCCCCCCTTCTTTCTCTAGTGACCTCGGTCCCCCCCTTCTTTCTCTAGTGACCTCGGTCCCCCCCTTCTTTCTCTAGTGACCTCGGTCCCCCCCTTCTTTCTCTAGTGCCTAGGTCCCCCCTTCTTTTTCTAGTGACCTCGGACCCCCCCTTCTTTCTCTAGTGACCTCGGTCCCCCCCCTTCTTTCTCTTGTGACCTCGGTCCCCCCTTCTTTCTCTAGTGACCTAGGTCCCCCCCTTCTTTCTCTAGTGACCTCGGTCCCCCCCTTCTTTCTCTAGTGACCTCGGACCCCCCCTTCTTTCTCTAGTGACCTCGGTCCCCCCCCCTTCTTTCTCTAGTGACCTCGGACCCCCCTTCTTTCTCTAGTTACCTAGGTCCCCCCCTTCTTTCTCTAGTGACCTCGGTCCCCCTCTTCTTTCTCTAGTGACCTCGGACCCCCCTTCTTTCTCTAGTGATCTGGGCCCCCACCTTCTTTCTCTAGTGACCTAGGTCCCCCCTTCTTTTTCTAG
The DNA here is from genome assembly GCF_048569485.1 of Anomaloglossus baeobatrachus. Lineage (NCBI taxonomy): Eukaryota > Metazoa > Chordata > Amphibia > Anura > Aromobatidae > Anomaloglossus > Anomaloglossus baeobatrachus. The sequence goes on along the minus strand of NC_134364.1, from coordinate 9,363,561 downwards.
TGACCTCGGTCCCCCCCTTCTTTCTCTAGTGACCTCTGTCCCCCCCTTCTTTCTCTAGTGACCTCGGACCCCCCCTTCTTTCTCTAGTGACCTCGGACCCCCCCTTCTTTCTCTAGTGACCTCGGTCCCCCCCCTTCTTTCTTTCTCTAGTGACCTAGGTCCCCCCTTCTTTCTCTAGTGACCTCAGTCCCCCCCCTTCTTTCTCTAGTGACCTTGGTCCCCCCCTTCTTTCTCTAGTGAGCTTGGTCCCCCCCTTCTTTCTCTAGTGACCTCGGTCCCCCCTTTCTTTCTCTAGTGACCTCAGTCCCCCCCTTCTTTCTCTAGTGATCTGGGCCCCCCCTTCTTTCTCTAGTGACCTTGGTCCCCCCCTTCTTTCTCTAGTGACCTCGGTCCCCCCTTTCTTTCTCTAGTGACCTCGGTCCTCCCCTTCTTTCTCTAGTGACCTCGGTCCTCCCCTTCTTTCTCTAGTGACCTCGGTCCCCCCCCTTCTTTCTGTAGTGACCTCGGTCCCCCCTTCTTTCTCTAGTGATCTCGGACCCCCCCTTCTTTCTCTAGTGACCTCGGTCCCCCCCTTCTTTCTCTAGTGACCTCAGTCCCCCCCTTCTTTCTCTAGTGATCTGGGCCCCCCCTTCTTTCTCTAGTGACCTTGGTCCCCCCCTTCTTTCTCTAGTGACCTCGGTCCCCCCTTTCTTTCTCTAGTGACCTCGGTCCTCCCCTTCTTTCTCTAGTGACCTCGGTCCTCCCCTTCTTTCTCTAGTGACCTCGGTCCCCCCCCTTCTTTCTGTAGTGACCTCGGTCCCCCCTTCTTTCTCTAGTGATCTCGGACCCCCCCTTCTTTCTCTAGTGACCTCGGTCCCCCCCTTCTTTCTCTAGTGACCTCGGTCCCCCCCTTCTTTCTGTAGTGACCTAGGTCCCCCCTTCTTTCTCTAGTGATCTCGGACCCCCCCTTCTTTTTCTAGTGACCTCGGTCCCCCCCTTCTTTCTCTAGTGACCTCGGACCCCCCCTTCTTTCTCTAGTGATCTGGGCCCCCCCTTCTTTATCTAGTGACCTAGGTCCCCCCTTCTTTTTCTAGTGACCTCGGTCCCCCCCCTTCTTTTTCTAGTGACCTCGGTCCCCCCCTTCTTTCTCTAGTGACCTCGGTCCCCCCCTTCTTTCTCTAGTGACCTCGGTCCCCCCCCCTTCTTTCTCTAGTGACCTCGGTCCCCCCCCCCCTTCTTTCTCTAGTGACCTCGGACCCCCCCTTCTTTCTCTAGTGACCTCGGACCCCCCCTTCTTTCTCTAGTGACCTCGGACCCCCCCTTCTTTCTCTAGTGACCTCGGTCCCCCCCTTCTTTCTCTAGTGATCTGGGGACCCCCTTTTTTCTCTAGTGACCTCGGTCCCCCCCTTCTTTCTCTAGTGATCTGGGCCCCCCCTTCTTTCTCTAGTGACCTAGGTCCCCCCTTCTTTCTCTAGTGACCTCGGTCCCCCTCTTCTTTCTCTAGTGACCTCGGTCCCCCCTTTCTTTCTCTAGTGATCTGGGGTCCCCCCTTCTTTTTCTAGTGACCTAGGTCCCCCCCTTTTTTCTCTAGTGACCTAGGTCCCCCCCTTTTTTCTCTAGTGACCTAGGTCCCCCCCTTCTTTCTCTAGTGACCTCGGTCCCCCCCCTTCTTTCTCTAGTGACCTCGGTCCCCCCCTTCTTTCTCTAGTGATCTGGGGTCCCCCCTTCTTTTTCTAGTGACCTAGGTCCCCCCCTTTTTTCTCTAGTGACCTAGGTCCCCCCCTTTTTTCTCTAGTGACCTAGGTCCCCCCCTTCTTTCTCTAGTGACCTCGGTCCTCCCCTTCTTTCTCTAGTGACCTCGGTCCCCCCCCTTCTTTCTCTAGTGACCTCGGTCCCCCCCTTCTTTCTCTAGTGACCTAGGTCTCCCCTTCTTTCTCTAGTGATCTCGGACCCCCCCTTCTTTTTCTAGTGACCTCGGTCCCCCCCTTCTTTCTCTAGTGATCTCGGTCCCCCCCTTCTTTCTCTAGTGACCTCGGTCCCCCCCTTCTTTCTCTAGTGACCTAGGTCCCCCCTTCTTTCTCTAGTGACCTCGGTCCCCCCGTTCTTTCTCTAGTGACCTCGGACCGCCCCCTTCTTTCTCTAGTGATCTCGGCCCCCCCCTTCTTTCTCTAGTGACCTCGGTCCCCCCCCCTTCTTTCTCTAGTGATCTCGGACCCCCCCTTCTTTTTCTAGTGACCTCGGTCCTCCCCTTCTTTCTCTAGTGACCTCGGTCCCCCCCTTCTTTCTCTAGTGACCTCGGTCCCCCCCTTCTTTCTCTAGTGACCTCGGTCCCCCCCCTTCTTTCTCTAGTGACCTCGGTCCCCCCCTTCTTTTTCTAGTGACCTCGGACCCCCCCTTCTTTTTCTAGTGACCTCGGTCCTCCCCTTCTTTCTCTAGTGACCTCGGTCCCCCCCTTCTTTTTCTAGTGACCTCGGTCCTCCCCTTCTTTCTCTAGTGACCTCGGACCCCCCCTTCTTTTTCTAGTGACCTCGGTCCTCCCCTTCTTTCTCTAGTGACCTCGGACCCCCCCTTCTTTTTCTAGTGACCTCGGTCCTCCCCTTCTTTCTGTAGTGACCTCGGTCCCCCCCTTCTTTCTCTAGTGACCTCGGTCCTCCCCTTCTTTCTGTAGTGACCTCGGACCCCCCCTTCTTTTTCTAGTGATCTCGGTCCTCCCCTTCTTTCTCTAGTGACCTCGGACCCCCCCTTCTTTTTCTAGTGACCTCGGTCCTCCCCTTCTTTCTCTAGTGACCTCGGTCCCCCCCCTTCTTTCTCTAGTGACCTCGGTCCCCACCTTCTTTCTCTAGTGACCTCGGTCCCCCCCTTCTTTTTCTAGTGACCTCGGACCCCCCCTTCTTTTTCTAGTGACCTCGGTCCTCCCCTTCTTTCTCTAGTGACCTCGGTCCCCCCCTTCTTTTTCTAGTGACCTCGGTCCTCCCCTTCTTTCTCTAGTGACCTCGGTCCCCACCTTCTTTCTCTAGTGACCTCGGTCCCCCCCTTCTTTTTCTAGTGACCTCGGACCCCCCCTTCTTTCTCTAGTGACCTCGGTCCTCCCCTTCTTTCTCTAGTGACCTCGGTCCCCCCCTTCTTTTTCTAGTGACCTCGGTCCTCCCCTTCTTTCTCTAGTGACCTCGGACCCCCCCTTCTTTTTCTAGTGACCTCGGTCCTCCCCTTCTTTCTCTAGTGACCTCGGACCCCCCCTTCTTTTTCTAGTGACCTCGGTCCTCCCCTTCTTTCTGTAGTGACCTCGGTCCCCCCCTTCTTTCTCTAGTGACCTCGGTCCCCACCTTCTTTCTCTAGTGACCTCGGTCCCCCCCTTCTTTTTCTAGTGACCTCGGACCCCCCCTTCTTTTTCTAGTGACCTCGGTCCCCCCCTTCTTTCTCTAGTGACCTCGGTCCCCCCCTTCTTTTTCTAGTGACCTCGGTCCTCCCCTTCTTTCTCTAGTGACCTCGGACCCCCCCTTCTTTTTCTAGTGACCTCGGTCCTCCCCTTCTTTCTGTAGTGACCTAGGTTCCCCCTTCTTTCTCTAGTGACCTCGGTCCTCCCCTTCTTTCTCTAGTGACCTCGGTCCCCCCCTTCTTTTTCTAGTGACCTCGGTCCTCCCCTTCTTTCTCTAGTGACCTCGGACCCCCCCTTCTTTTTCTAGTGACCTCGGTCCTCCCCTTCTTTCTCTAGTGACCTCGGACCCCCCTTCTTTTTCTAGTGACCTCGGTCCTCCCCTTCTTTCTCTAGTGACCTCGGACCCCCCTTCTTTCTCTAGTGACCTCGGTCCCCCCCTTCTTTTTCTAGTGACCTCGGTCCTCCCCTTCTTTCTCTAGTGACCTCGGACCCCCCCTTCTTTTTCTAGTGACCTCGGTCCTCCCCTTCTTTCTCTAGTGACCTCGGACCCCCCCTTCTTTTTCTAGTGACCTCGGTCCTCCCCTTCTTTCTCTAGTGACCTCGGACCCCCCTTCTTTTTCTAGTGACCTCGGTCCTCCCCTTCTTTCTCTAGTGACCTCGGACCCCCCTTCTTTCTCTAGTGACCTCGGTCCCCCCCTTCTTTTTCTAGTGACCTCGGTCCTCCCCTTCTTTCTCTAGTGACCTCGGTCCCCCCCTTCTTTTTCTAGTGACCTCGGTCCTCCCCTTCTTTCTCTAGTGACCTCGGACCCCCCTTCTTTTTCTAGTGACCTCGGTCCTCCCCTTCTTTCTCTAGTGACCTCGGACCCCCCCTTCTTTTTCTAGTGACCTCGGTCCTCCCCTTCTTTCTCTAGTGACTCGGTCCTCCCCTTCTTTCTCTAGTGACCTCGGACCCCCCTTCTTTCTCTAGTGACCTCGGTCCCCCCCCTTCTTTTTCTAGTGACCTCGGTCCTCCCCTTCTTTCTCTAGTGACCTCGGACCCCCCCTTCTTTTTCTAGTGACCTCGGTCCTCCCCTTCTTTCTCTAGTGACCTCGGACCCCCCCTTCTTTTTCTAGTGACCTCGGTCCTCCCCTTCTTTCTCTAGTGACCTCGGTCCCCCCCCTTCTTTCTCTAGTGATCTGGGGACCCCCTTGTCCAGTGCGGCATGCAGCGGTTCCCGGAGTCCTCTATATCTTTCCTTGCGGGGCCTCGCTGTGCTGGGATCTCTTCTCCATGCTCCGACCTCAGCCAGTCTTCGTAAGCAAAGCTTCAGTGTAAAGCATAGGAGCGAGGGAAGGCTTCAGTCTGCACTACACAATGCAGCTGAGCTGGAGCCGCTGATCATAACTGCACCTAAGAGTACAGCTGCAGTGTAAAGTATGGAGAAGGGAAGGGCAGGACAGATGGAGATTACCATAGACTCCAATGTACATTGCAGCTGAGCTGGAGCCGCTGATCATAACTGTACCTAAGAGTACAGCTGCAGTGTAAAGTATGGAGAAGGGAAGGGCAGGACATAGATGGAGATTACCATAGACTCCAATGTACATTGCAGCTGAGCTGGAGCCGCTGGTCAACTGTGTGAAAAGAGCTGCAGTGTAAAGTATGGAGAAGTGACAGAGCCCCTGGTGAGACAGGAGCTAGATGTAGACCACCATAGACCCCAATAAACATTGTATCAGAGCTGGAGCTGCTGCTCATCAGTGTGAGTGGAGCTGCAGTGTAAAGTATGGTGATCAGTAATCTGCAGCGGTTTCCGGCTCGGTTGTACTCTGTGCCGCTTGCTCCTTCTGCCGTAATTTGGTGATTGATCGCATCGATCGCCGTCCTCGCCAGCGGAAAGCTGTTGCTATGCGACCACAAACGCCACTTTGCCGGCACCAATTAGCGCTGTGATTACTGAAAGAGGATTGTAATTTCAGGGCTAAGAGGACGGCACCGGGCGAGAGGATTTGCAGAGATTACGGCATTAGCCGGCTCCTCGCTTTTGTTCCGCTCATAATGCAACGATTTCGCTGGAGTAAGTGAAACAATCCCGTTTGGAGGGTGAAGTGGCGGATCAATGTCCCGCGGATTGCTGCAAAGCGGCTGCCTGAGAACTGACCTCTGCCGGGGGACGGCGGGGGGCCATTAGGCTCAGGCGCAGGGGCCACGTGTGGGAACGTCATTGCACCAAAACAGACCCATCCCGAAAAATGAGTCACTGTCTATACAGATCGTCCACCCCTGAAAACACGCGGCCCCAGCACTGCTGGACCCATAGGGTGGAGGGCAGAAATCCCCCAGCTCTGCTGGACCCATAGGGTGGAGGGCAGAAATCCCCCAGCACTGCTGGATCCATAGGGTGGAGGGCAGAAATCCCCCCAGCACTGCTGGACCCATAGGGTGGAGGGCAGAAATCCCCCAGCTCTGCTGGACCCATAGCGTGGAGGTCAGAAATCCCCCAGCACTGCTGGACCCATAGGGTGGAGGGCAGAAATCCCCCAGCACTGCTGGACCCATAGCGTGGAGGGCAGAAATCCCCCAGCACTGCTGGACCCATAGCGTGGAGGGCAGAAATCCCCCAGCACTGCTGGACCCATAGGGTGGAGGGCAGAAATCCCCCAGCTCTGCTGGACCCATAGGGTGGAGGGCAGAAATCCCCCAGCACTGCTGGACCCATAGGGTGGAGGACAGAAATCCCCCAGCACTGCTGGACCCATAGCGTGGAGGGAAGAAATCCCCCAGCACTGCTGGACCCATAGCGTGGAGGGCAGAAATCCCCCCAGCACTGCTGGACCCATAGCGTGGAGGGCAGAAATCCCCCAGCACTGCTGAACCCATAGGGTGGAGGGCAGAAATCCCCCAGCACTGCTGGACCCATAGCGTGGAGGGCAGAAATCCCCCAGCACTGCTGGACCCATAGCGTGGAGGGCAGAAATCCCCCAGCACTGCTGGACCCATAGGGTGGAGGGCAGAAATCCCCCAGCACTGCTGGACCCATAGGGTGGAGGGCAGAAATCCCCCAGCACTGCTGGACCCATAGGGTGGAGGGCAGAAATCCCCCAGCACTGCTGGACCCATAGCGTGGAGGGCAGAAATCCCCCAGCACTGCTGGACCCATAGGGTGGAGGGCAGAAATCCCCCAGCACTGCTGGATCCATAGGGTGGAGGGCAGAAATCCCCCAGCACTGCTGGACCCATAGGGTGGAGGGCAGAAATCCCCCAGCACTGCTGGACCCATAGCGTGGAGGGCAGAAATCCCCCAGCACTGCTGGACCCATAGCGTGGAGGGCAGAAATCCCCCAGCACTGCTGGACCCATAGCGTGGAGGGCAGAAATCCCCCAGCACTGCTGGACCCATAGCGTGGAGGGCAGAAATCCCCCAGCACTGCTGGACCCATAGGGTGGAGGGCAGAAATCCCCCAGCACTGCTGGATCCATAGGGTGGAGGTCAGAAATCCCCCAGCACTGCTGGATCCATAGGGTGGAGGTCAGAAATCCCCCAGCACTGCTGGATCCATAGGGTGGAGGGCAGAAACCCCCCAGCACTGCTGGACCCATAGGGTGGAGGGCAGAAATCCCCCAGCACTGCTGGATCCATAGGGTGGAGGGCAGAAATCCCCCCAGCACTGCTGCACCCATAGTGTGGAGGGCAGAAATCCCCCAGCACTGCTGGATCCATAGGGTGGAGGTCAGAAATCCCCCAGCACTGCTGGATCCATAGGGTGGAGGGCAGAAATCCCCCAGCACTGCTGGATCCATAGGGTGGAGGGCAGAAATCCCCCAGCACTGCTGGACCCATAGGGTGGAGGGCAGAAATCCCCCAGCACTGCTGGACCCATAGGGTGGAGGGCAGAAATCCCCCAGCACTGCTGGACCGATAGGGTGGAGGGCAGAAATCCCCCAGCACTGCTGCACCCATAGCGTGGAGGGCAGAAATCCCCCAGCACTGCTGGACCCATAGGGTGGAGGGCAGAAATCCCCCAGCACTGCTGGACCCATAGGGTGGAGGGCAGAAATCCCCCAGCACTGCTGGATCCATAGGGTGGAGGGCAGAAATCCCCCAGCACTGCTGGACCCATAGGGTGGAGGGCAGAAATCCCCCAGCACTGCTGGACCCATAGCGTGGAGGGCAGAAATCCCCCAGCACTGCTGGACCCATAGCGTGGAGGGCAGAAATCCCCCAGCACTGCTGGATCCATAGGGTGGAGGTCAGAAATCCCCCAGCACTGCTGGACCCATAGGGTGGAGGGCAGAAATCCCCCAGCACTGCTGGACCCATAGGGTGGAGGGCAGAAATCCCCCAGCACTGCTGGACCCATAGGGTGGAGGGCAGAAATCCCCCAGCACTGCTGGACCCATAGCGTGGAGGGCAGAAATCCCCCAGCACTGCTGGACCCATAGGGTGGAGGGCAGAAATCCCCCAGCACTGCTGGATCCATAGCGTGGAGGGCAGAAATCCCCCAGCACTGCTGGACCCATAGGGTGGAGGGCAGAAATCCCCCAGCACTGCTGGACCCATAGCGTGGAGGGCAGAAATCCCCCAGCACTGCTGGACCCATAGCGTGGAGGGCAGAAATCCCCCAGCACTGCTGGATCCATAGGGTGGAGGTCAGAAATCCCCCAGCACTGCTGGACCCATAGGGTGGAGGGCAGAAATCCCCCAGCACTGCTGGACCCATAGCGTGGAGGGCAGAAATCCCCCAGCACTGCTGGACCCATAGGGTGGAGGGCAGAAATCCCCCAGCACTGCTGGATCCATAGGGTGGAGGTCAGAAATCCCCCAGCACTGCTGGACCCATAGGGTGGAGGGCAGAAACCCCCCAGCACTGCTGGACCCATAGGGTGGAGGGCAGAAATCCCCCAGCACTGCTGGACCCATAGGGTGGAGGGCAGAAATCCCTCAGCACTGCTGGACCCATAGCGTGGAGGGCAGAAATCCCCCAGCACTGCTGGACCCATAGGGTGGAGGGCAAAACCCCCTAGCACTGCTGGACCCATAGCGTGGAGGGCAGAAATCCCCCAGCACTGCTGGACCCATAGGGTGGAGGGCAGAAACCCCCTAGCACTGCTGGACCCATAGCGTGGAGGGCAGAAATCCCCCAGCACTGCTGGACCCATAGCGTGGAGGGCAGAAATCTTCCAGCATTCCCTGCTTGTTCACTGTCTGCACAGTGTCTAGTGACTTCTTCAACAGAGTGCAGCTCTGGAGTATAATACAGGCGGTAACTCAGGATCAGTAATGTATATACACAGTGACTGCACCAGCAGAATAGTGAGTGCAGCTCTAGGGTATAATACAGGATATAACTCAGGATCAGTAATGTATGTACACAGTGACTGCACCAGCAGAATAGTGAGTGCAGCTCTGGAGTATAATACAGGATGTAACTCAGGATCAGTAATGTAATGTATGTACACAGTGACTACACCAGCAGAATAGTGAGTGCAGCTCTGGAGTATAATATTATGTACACAGTGACTGCACCAGCAGAATAGTGAGTGCAGCTCTGGAGTATAATACAGGAGGTAACTCAGGATCAGTAATGTATGTACACAGTGACTGCACCAGCAGAATAGTGAGTGCAGCTCTGGAGTATAATACAGGATATAACTCAGGATCAGTAATGTATGTACACAGTGACTGCACCAGCAGAATAGTGAGTGCAGCTCTGGAGGATAATACAGGAGGTAACTCAGGATCAGTAATGTATGTACACAGTGACTACACCAGCAGAATAGTGAGTGCAGCTCTGGAGTATAATACAGGAGGGGTAACTCAGGATCAGTAATGTATGTACACAGTGACTCCACCAACAGAATAGTGACTGCAGCTCTGGAGTGTAATACAGGATCAGTAATGTAATGTATGTACACAGTGACTGCACCAGCAGAATAGTGACTGCAGCTCTGGAGTGTAATACAGGATCAGTAATGTAATGTATGTACACAGTGACTGCACCAGCAGAGTAGTGAGTGCAGCTCTGGAGTATAATACAGGAGGTAACTCAGGATCAGTAATGTAATATATGTAGTCGGATTTGGTGAATCCCTTCTGCAGTTTTCTCAGTATTTGGTGAGATCTTTCCATATGGCACACGAGAAGCTGAACCTATCGGTGCCGGTGACCGCTGCCGTGTTCTCGGTGCTGCGCCGGTCCGGCTGGAGACCGCAGAGGATGAGAGCGGTAGTTTTCTGTGTATTGTCGTGGAGTTTCTGCCTCTCCTGTCGCTCTTTGCTGTGGTGGTGACTCTTGTATTGCCCTGTGGTGACCTGCAGGAATCAGGAGACTCAGGATGAGCAGTGATGAAGCCCCCGGTGCTGGTTGAGGTGGGGGGGGCACCACACAGTGGTCAGAAGTCCTGGGCCTTGGATTATAACTCTCTTTCTGGGACATTTGGATCCTGGGCCGTCAGAGACGACTTCTGCCCAGCACTGAGGAGGTTAATGACGAGGGGAACACGGCTCCTATTTACTGTGCTCATAAATGGTTCCTTAGACTCCAAGCTGAGGGGGAAGGAGCGAGACCCCCCCCATATTTCAGAGTCATCAGTCTCCATAGAGACACATACCAGCATCGTAAAATAATCCGAACCATGTGTGCGACCGAGGCGCCTGCAGCCATGGAGCAAGTCAGCAAGCAGGAGCCCGGCCTGCACCCCCGCCGAGGAGCGCTGAGCCATGTATCTAATCCTCTCCTGTGTGATACTGTCTGCTGAGCTGTGTATCTAATCCTCTCCTGTGTGATACTGTCTGCTGAGCCGTGTATCTAATCCTCTCCTGTGTGATACTGTCTGCTGAGCTGTGTATCTAATCCTATCCTGTGTGATACTGTCTGCTGAGCTGTGTATCTAATCCTCTCCTGTGTGACACTGTCTGCTGAGCTGTGTACCTAATCCTCTCCTGTGTGATACTGTCTGCTGAGCTGTGTATCTAATCCTCTCCTGTGTGATACTGTCTGCTGAGCTGTGTATCTAATCCTCTCCTGTGTGATACTGTCTGCTGAGCTGTGTATCTAATCCTATCCTGTGATACTGTCTGCTGAGCTGTGTATCTAATCCTCTCCTGTGTGATACTGTCTGCTGAGCTGTGTATCTAATCCTCTCCTGTGTGATACTGTGCTGAGCCGTGTATCTAATCCTCTCCTGTGTGATACTGTCTGCTGAGCTGTGTATCTAATCCTCTCCTGTGTGATACTGTCTGCTGAGCCGTGTATCTAATCCTATCCTGTGTGATACTGTGCTGAGCCGTGTATCTAATCCTCTCCTGTGTGATACTGTCTGCTGAGCTGTGTATCTAATCCTATCCTGTGATACTGTCTGCTGAGCTGTGTATCTAATCCTCTCCTGTGTGATACTGTCTGCTGAGCTGTGTATCTAATCCTCTCCTGTGTGATACTGTGCTGAGCCGTGTATCTAATCCTCTCCTGTGTGATACTGTCTGCTGAGCTGTGTATCTAATCCTCTCCTGTGTGATACTGTCTGCTGAGCCGTGTATCTAATCCTATCCTGTGTGATACTGTGCTGAGCCGTGTATCTAATCCTCTCCTGTGTGATACGGTCTGCTGAGCTGTGTATCTAATCCTCTCCTGTGTGATACTGTCTGCTGAGCTGTGTATCTAATCCTCTCCTGTGTGATACTGTCTGCTGAGCTGTGTATCTAATCCTCTCCTGTGTGATACTGTCTGCTGAGCCATGTATCTAATCCTCTCCTGTGTGATACTGTCTGCTGAGCTGTGTATCTAATCCTCTCCTGTGTGATACTGTCTGCTGAGCCGTGTATCTAATCCTCTCCTGTGTGATACTGTCTGCTGAGCTGTGTATCTAATCCTATCCTGTGTGATACTGTCTGCTGAGCTGTGTATCTAATCCTCTCCTGTGTGATACTGTCTGCTGAGCCGTGTATCTAATCCTCTCCTGTGTGATACTGTCTGCTGAGCTGTGTATCTAATCCTCTCCTGTGTGATACTGTGTGCTGAGCCGTGTATCTAATCCTCTCCTGTGTGATACTGTCTGCTGAGCTGTGTATCTAATCCTATCCTGTGTGATACTGTCTGCTGAGCTGTGTATCTAATCCTCTCCTGTGTGATACTGTCTGCTGAGCTGTGTATCTAATCCTCTCCTGTGTGATACTGTCTGCTGAGCCGTGTATCTAATCCTCTCCTGTGTGATACTGTCTGCTGAGCTGTGTATCTAATCCTCTCCTGTGTGATACTGTCTGCTGAGCTGTGTGTCTAATCCTCTCCTGTGTGATACTGTCTGCTGAGCTGTGTATCTAATCCTCTCCTGTGTGATACTGTCTGCTGAGCTGTGTATCTAATCCTGTCCTGTGTGATACTGTCTGCTGAGCTGTGTATCTAATCCTCTCCTGTGTGATACTGTCTGCTGAGCTGTGTATATAATCCTCTCCTGTGTGATACTGTCTGCTGAGCCATGTATCTAATCCTCTCCTGTGTGATACTGCCTGCTGAGCTTTGTATCTAATCCTCTCCTGTGTGATACTGTCTGCTGAGCTGTGTGTCTAATCCTCTCCTGTGTGATACTGTCTGCTGAGCTGTGTATCTAATCCTCTCCTGTGTGATACTGTCTGCTGAGCTGTGCATCTAATCCTGTCCTGTGTGATACTGTCTGCTGAGCTGTGTATCTAATCCTCTCCTGTGTGATACTGTCTGCTGAGCTGTGTATCTAATCCTCTCCTGTGTGATACTGTCTGCTGAGCTGTGTATCTAATCCTCTCCTGTGTGATACTGTCTGCTGAGCCGTGTATCTAATCCTCTCCTGTGTGATACTGTCTGCTGAGCTGTGTATCTAATCCTCTCCTGTGTGATACTGTGCTGAGCCGTGTATCTAATCCTCTCCTGTGTGATACTGTCTGCTGAGCTGTGTATCTAATCCTCTCCTGTGTGATACTGTCTGCTGAGCCGTGTATCTAATCCTATCCTGTGTGATACTGTGCTGAGCCGTGTATCTAATCCTCTCCTGTGTGATACTGTCTGCTGAGCTGTGTATCTAATCCTCTCCTGTGTGATACTGTGTGCTGAGCTGTGTATCTAATCCTATCCTGTGATACTGTCTGCTGAGCTGTGTATCTAATCCTCTCCTGTGTGATACTGTCTGCTGAGCTGTGTATCTAATCCTCTCCTGTGTGATACTGTGCTGAGCCGTGTATCTAATCCTCTCCTGTGTGATACTGTCTGCTGAGCTGTGTATCTAATCCTCTCCTGTGTGATACTGTCTGCTGAGCCGTGTATCTAATCCTATCCTGTGTGATACTGTGCTGAGCCGTGTATCTAATCCTCTCCTGTGTGATACGGTCTGCTGAGCTGTGTATCTAATCCTCTCCTGTGTGATACTGTCTGCTGAGCTGTGTATCTAATCCTCTCCTGTGTGATACTGTCTGCTGAGCTGTGTATCTAATCCTCTCCTGTGTGATACTGTCTGCTGAGCCATGTATCTAATCCTCTCCTGTGTGATACTGTCTGCTGAGCTGTGTATCTAATCCTCTCCTGTGTGATACTGTCTGCTGAGCCGTGTATCTAATCCTCTCCTGTGTGATACTGTCTGCTGAGCTGTGTATCTAATCCTATCCTGTGTGATACTGTCTGCTGAGCTGTGTATCTAATCCTCTCCTGTGTGATACTGTCTGCTGAGCCGTGTATCTAATCCTCTCCTGTGTGATACTGTCTGCTGAGCCGTGTATCTAATCCTCTCCTGTGTGATACTGTCTGCTGAGCTGTGTATCTAATCCTCTCCTGTGTGATACTGTGTGCTGAGCCGTGTATCTAATCCTCTCCTGTGTGATACTGTCTGCTGAGCTGTGTATCTAATCCTATCCTGTGTGATACTGTCTGCTGAGCTGTGTATCTAATCCTCTCCTGTGTGATACTGTCTGCTGAGCTGTGTATCTAATCCTCTCCTGTGTGATACTGTCTGCTGAGCCGTGTATCTAATCCTCTCCTGTGTGATACTGTCTGCTGAGCTGTGTATCTAATCCTCTCCTGTGTGATACTGTCCGCTGAGCTGTGTGTCTAATCCTCTCCTGTGTGATACTGTCTGCTGAGCTGTGTATCTAATCCTCTCCTGTGTGATACTGTCTGCTGAGCTGTGTATCTAATCCTGTCCTGTGTGATACTGTCTGCTGAGCTGTGTATCTAATCCTCTCCTGTGTGATACTGTCTGCTGAGCTGTGTATATAATCCTCTCCTGTGTGATACTGTCTGCTGAGCCATGTATCTAATCCTCTCCTGTGTGATACTGTCTGCTGAGCTGTGTGTCTAATCCTCTCCTGTGTGATACTGTCTGCTGAGCTGTGTATCTAATCCTCTCCTGTGTGATACTGTCTGCTGAGCCGTGTATCTAATCCTCTCCTGTGTGATACTGTCTGCTGAGCTGTGTATCTAATCCTCTCCTGTGTGATACTGTCTGCTGAGCTGTGTGTCTAATCCTCTCCTGTGTGATACTGTCTGCTGAGCTGTGTATCTAATGCTCTCCTGTGTGATACTGTCTGCTGAGCTGTGTATCTAATCCTCTCCTGTGTGATACTGTCTGCTGAGCTGTGTATCTAATCCTGTCCTGTGTGATACTGTCTGCTGAGCTGTGTATCTAATCCTCTCCTGTGTGATACTGTCTGCTGAGCTGTGCATCTAATCCTGTCCTGTGTGATACTGTCTGCCGAGCTGTGTGATTTGGTCTCTAAGTCATGCAGTGGTCTTTGGGGTACGGCCATGTTTGGGGTTCCCTTTTCTGTGTATATGATGTGTGCTCCTCCCTGTTTCTGGTGTATGATGGCGGTATTATTGGTGCAGTGATTGACAGAGCGCCCATTGTCCGCGCTGTATGTGGGTGCACAGACCCCGACCCTGCGCGGCCGCTCTCCACTGCACATGAATTCCTTCAGGCGCAGATCTCTGCCTGTAGTGAACCGTCTGTAGGAGCCGGACGCGCTCTGCTGTTTTGTGCAGGTTCACACTATAATGGTCTCTCTGCGTTATCAGCGCCATTGTTTTCTTTGCACCTTTGTTTCGTCGCTCTCTGCCTCCCGCTCGCTCTCTGCCTCCCGCTCGCTCTCTGCCTCCCGCTCGCTCTCTGCCTCCCGCTCGCTCTCTGCCTCCCGCTCGCTCTCTGCCTCCCGTTCGCTCTCTGCCTCCCGTTCGCTCTCTGCCTCCCGTTCGCTCTCTGCCTCCCGTTCGCTCTCTGCCTCGCGGTCGCTCTCTACCTCGCGGTCGCTCTCTGCCTCCCGCTCGCTCTCTGCCTCCCGCTCGCTCTCTGCCTCCCGCTCGCTCTCTGCCTCCCGCTCACTCTCTGCCTCCCGCTCACTCTCTGCCTCCCGCTCGCTCTCTGCCGGGCGCTCGTTCTCTGCCTTCCGTTTGCTCTGTACCTCCCATCGTTCTCTGCCTTGCGGTCGTGCTCTGCCTCTCAGTCGCTCTTTGCCTCCCACTCGCTCTCTGCCTCCCGCTCGCTCTCTGCCTCTCTGCCTCGCGGTCGCTCTCTGCCTCGCGGTCGCTCTCTGCCTCGCGGTCGCTCTCGGCCTCGCGGTCGCTCTCGGCCTCGCGGTCGCTCTCTGCCTCGCGGTCGCTCTCGGCCTCGCGGTCGCTCTCGGCCTCGCGGTCGCTCTCGGCCTCGCGGTTGCTCTCCGGGCGCTCTCGGCCTCGCAGTCGCTCTCGGCCTCGCGGTCGCTCTCTGCCTCGCGGTCGCTCTCTGCCTTGCGGTCACTGTCCGGGCGCTCTCTGCCTCGCGGTCGCTCTCTGCCTCGCGGTTGCTCTCTGCCTCGCGGTCGCTCTCCGGTCGCTCTCTGCCTCGCGGTCGCTCTCTGCTTCGCGGTCGCTCTGTGCCTCGCGGTCGCTCTCTGCCTCGCGGTCGCTCTCCGGTCGCTCTCTGCCTCGCGGTCGCTCTCTGCCTCGCGGTCGCTCTCTGCCTCGCGGTCGCTCTCTGCCTCGCGGTCGCTCTCTGGTCGCTCTCTGCCTCGCGGTCGCTCTCTGCCTCGCGGTCGCTCTCTGCCTCGCGGTCGCTCTCTGCCTCGCGGTCGCTCTCTGCCTCGCGGTCGCTCTCCGGTCGCTCTGCCTCGCGGTCGCTCTCTGCCTCGCGGTCGCTCTCTGCCTCGCGGTCGCTCTCTGCCTCGCGGGCGCTCTCTGCCTCGCGGTCGCTCTCTGCCTCGCGGTTGCGCTCTGCCTCGCGGTCGCTCTCTTATCCCGTGACGCTTTGCTAACTTTCACCTTGAAGCGCACGTCTTTCCAGGACGTAGATGGCCCGCGGCGATCCAGACTCTTGCACTCAGCAATGTTGACTGTTGCTAGGCAACAGGATAATTTTTCTTTCCGCGGTCGCAGACGCCGCTCCTCTTGTTTTGACAGTCGCTGTGAATGTAGCAGAGAAGCTGCTCCGTCCGAGCCGGAGTCTGGCAGCCGCGGTATAAACACGGGTCCCGGGCTCCTGGCAGCAGACGGGCTGCGCGTTGCGTGCTGCTGAATCCTCCGCTTTTTTGCCTCGTATCCCGCGGCGTCGCCTGGTTACGTTTCCTTTGCTCAGCGCCGTCCGGCCTCGTTTATAGAGAAGTTCATGACTCCGGGGTCGGTGCAGACGCGGCGCTGTGCGGTTTACCACTTCCTTCTCGTTTACGGTATAAAAATATAATCGTTCTCAGACACGTCGATGTATCTGCACGGGGGTTTTATTTAAAGGGATAGTGACCCTAATAAAGTCGGCATCAAAGGGCCCCGACGTCTGTATTATGGGATGCTCGGCACGGCCGCAGACGGTAGTTTCCATAGCTCCGAGGTCGGCAATAAATCCCAGCTAATAAGCCGACCTCGCGCCCGCGCCCTCCTGACAATACCACCCTTTTTTATAGGTCTAGCGCGGACCACAGAGACAGACGTTTCCAGACTTCCATTTGTCTCTGGTAACGAGGCGGCCTCTTTAATCACGTCGTTTAGTTAAATGGCCTCATTAGGGTAGAGCTGTGGAAACCGCATGGAGGAGCGAGACCTCTATAAACCTAAAGCGCGGAGTCGGGGGATTATGGAGAAGACTCCGCTTCTCTGTGCACCGCGGCCGTTCACCTGATGTGAAAAGACGCCACAAAAACGCCACGAGGACGCAACCCTGGTATAAATGAAGCAGCGCCCCCGTAAAAAAAAATGGTGCATTCTCCGAAATGAGCTCCTCATGGACTCGATCACCCGGAGATCTGCAGTCTGACACCCATTACTGCCCCGGAGATCTGCGGTCTGACGCCCATTACTGCCCCGGAGATCTGCAGCCTGACACCCATTACTGCCCCGGAGATCTGCGGTCTGACACCCATTACTGCCCCGGAGATCTGCGGTCTGACACCCATTACTGCCCCGGAGATCTGCCTCCTGACACCCATTACTGCCCCGGAGATCTGCAGCCTGACACCCATTACTGCCCCGGAGATCTGCGGTCTGACGCCCATTACTGCCCCGGAGATCTGCCTCCTGACACCCATTACTGCCCCGGAGATCTGCAGCCTGACACCCATTACTGCCCCGGAGATCTGCGGTCTGACGCCCATTAATGCCCCGGAGATCTGCGGTCTGACACCCATTACTGCCCCGGAGATCTGCAGCCTGACACCCATTACTGCCCCGGAGATCTGCGGACTGACGCCCATTACTGCCCCGGAGATCTGCGGTCTGACGCCCATTACTGCCCCGGAGATCTGCGGTCTGACACCCATTACTGCCCTGGAGATCTGCGGTCTGACACCCATTACTGCCCCGGAGAGCTGCGGTCTGACACCCATTACTGCCCCGGAGAGCTGCGGTCTGACACCCATTACTGCCCCGGAGATCTGCGGTCTGACACCCATTACTGCCCCGGAGATCTGCGGTCTGACACCCATTACTGCCCCAGAGATCTGCGGTCTGACACCCATTACTGCCCCGGAGATCTGCGGTCTGACGCCCATTACTGCCCCGGAGATCTGCGGTCTGACGCCCATTACTGCCCCGGGGATCTGCGGTCTGACACCCATTACTGCCCCGGAGATCTGCGGTCTGACACCCATTACTGCCCCGGAGATCTGCGGTCTGACACCCATTACTGCCCCGGAGATCTGCGGTCTGACACCCATTACTGCCCCGGAGATCTGCAGCCTGACACCCATTACTGCCCCGGAGATCTGCGGTCTGACGCCCATTACTGCCCCGGAGATCTGCGGTCTGACGCCCATTACTGCCCCGGAGATCTGCGGTCTGACACCCATTACTGCCCCGGAGATCTGCAGCCTGACACCCATTACTGCCCCGGAGATCTGCGGTCTGACGCCCATTACTGCCCCGGAGATCTGCGGTCTGACGCCCATTACTGCCCCGGAGATCTGCGGTCTGACGCCCATTACTGCCCCGGAGATCTGCGGTCTGACGCCCATTACTGCCCCGGAGATCTGCGGTCTGACGCCCATTACTGCCCCGGAGATCTGCGGTCTGACACCCATTACTGCCCCGGAGATCTGCGGTCTGACACCCATTACTGCCCCGGAGATCTGCGGTCTGACACCCATTACTGCCCCGGAGATCTGCGGTCTGACACCCATTACTGCCCCGGAGATCTGCGGTCTGACACCCATTACTGCCCCGGAGATCTGCGGTCTGACACCCATTACTGCCCCGGAGATCTGCGGTCTGACACCCATTACTGCCCCGGAGAGCTGCGGTCTGACGCCCATTACTGCCCCGGAGATCTGCGGTCTGACACCCATTACTGCCCCGGAGATCTGCGGTCTGACGCCCATTACTGCCCCGGAGATCTGCGGTCTGACACCCATTACTGTCCCGGAGATCTGCGGTCTGACACCCATTACTGCCCCGGAGATCTGCGGTCTGACGCCCATTACTGCCCCGGAGAGCTGCGGTCTGACACCCATTACTGCCCCGGAGATCTGCGGTCTGACACCCATTACTGTCCCGGAGATCTGCGGTCTGACGCCCATTACTGCCCCGGAGATCTGCGGTCTGACACCCATTACTGCCCCGGAGATCTGCGGTCTGACACCCATTACTGCCCCGGAGATCTGCGGTCTGACACCCATTACTGCCCCGGAGATCTGCAGCCTGACACCCATTACTGCCCCGGAGATCTGCGGTCTGACGCCCATTACTGCCCCGGAGATCTGCGGTCTGACGCCCATTACTGCCCCGGAGATCTGCGGTCTGACGCCCATTACTGCCCCGGAGATCTGCGGTCTGACGCCCATTACTGCCCCGGAGATCTGCGGTCTGACGCCCATTACTGCCCCGGAGATCTGCGGTCTGACACCCATTACTGCCCCGGAGATCTGCGGTCTGACACCCATTACTGCCCCGGAGATCTGCGGTCTGACACCCATTACTGCCCCGGAGATCTGCGGTCTGACACCCATTACTGCCCCGGAGATCTGCGGTCTGACACCCATTACTGCCCCGGAGATCTGCGGTCTGACACCCATTACTGCCCCGGAGATCTGCGGTCTGACACCCATTACTGCCCCGGAGAGCTGCGGTCTGACGCCCATTACTGCCCCGGAGATCTGCGGTCTGACACCCATTACTGCCCCGGAGATCTGCGGTCTGACGCCCATTACTGCCCCGGAGATCTGCGGTCTGACACCCATTACTGTCCCGGAGATCTGCGGTCTGACACCCATTACTGTCCCGGAGATCTGCGGTCTGACGCCCATTACTGCCCCGGAGCCACTAACTGCTAGAATATAATGAATAGGAGACTGGATCTGATGAATCGGTGATCAGCGGAGTAATTTGTTCTCCTGGTGACGCTGGATTGTGGCGGTCCCTGCCGGTTGCGGACCCTGCCATAGACGCCTTTGTGTGGGTCAAGATGCCCTTTGTTGGTTGCTGCCTCGCGGTGAATGGGCTCTGGAGTCTCCCATCCTTCCCCATTCTCCTGGAGTGTGGCGGGGAGGGGCTGCGGCCGGGGCCATTGTGACTCCTGATGGTCCCCACTTCTGGGGTCGTTACACCCATAAAGAGCAATTTCAATGTCCGAAAGTAGCGAGTGCCGGGACACGTGTGTAAATGGCCGCCCCTCCGAGGAGACGAGCGGCGAGATCTGCCCATCGTGACACTGATCCGTACCAACCGAAAAAAGGCTCTTTGGAAAGCTGGGTGGCAACCAATATGGCTGCGAATACAACCGTGGCTGAGGACTGCCGAGCGGCCCGGCTGCCTCCTTATGTCCCCACACCTCTGCATGACTAGGAAACGTCACCACCCAGCTTTCCCAGAGCCGGAGACGCTCCGGACACCAGTGACATTGTCACCCTGCTGGAGGCAGCAAGGACACTCTTCCCATGGAAGATCATACAACGGCTGCTCTTCTAAAAAAAAAAACAACTACATTTTTGGAAAATCGTAGCCAAAAAAACCTTAATGTATCAACATGTCCTTCTTGGTTTCTGTTGCCCTCGGTTACTGCACAATGCACCTTCTGGATACAATGTATCCGCTACAGATTGTGTTCTGATCTGCGTCTTCTCCGTCATCCGATCGTGTGAAGGAGCCGCAGCGCTCCACTATCCGATCTGCGTCTTCTCCGTCATCCGATCATGTGAAGGAGCCGCAGCGCTCCACCATCCGATCTGTGTCTTCTCCGTCATCCGATCATGTGAAGGAGCCGCAGCGCTCCACCATCCGATCTGCGTCTACTCCATCATCCGATCATGTGAAGGAGCCGCAGCGCTCCACCATCCGATCTGCGTCTTCTCCGTCATCCGATCATGTGAAGGAGCCGCAGCGCTCCACCATCCGATCTGCGTCTTCTCCGTCATCCAATCATGTGAAGGAGCCGCAGCGCTCCATCATCCGATCTGCCTCTTCTGTCATCTGATCATGTGAAGGAGCCGCAGCGCTCCACCATCCGATCTGCGTCTTCTCCGTCATCCAATCATGTGAAGGAACCGCAGCACTCCACCATCCGATCTGCGTCTTCTCCGTCATCCGATCATGTGAAGGAGCCGCAGCGCTCCACCATCCGATCTGCGTCTACTCCATCATCCGATCATGTGAAGGAGCCGCAGCACTCCACCATCCGATCTGCGTCTTCTCCGTCATCCAATCATGTGAAGGAGCCGCAGCACTCCACCATCCGATCTGCCTCTTCTGTCATCCGATCATGTGAAGGAGCCGCAGCGCTCCACCATCCGATCTGCGTCTTCTCCGTCATCCGATCATGTGAAGGAGCCGCAGCGCTCCATCATCCGATCTGCCTCTTCTGTCATCCGATCATGTGAAGGAGCCGCAGCGCTCCACCATCCGATCTGCGTCTTCTCCGTCATCCGATCATGTGAAGGAGCCGCAGCGCTCCATCATCCGATCTGCCTCTTCTGTCATCCGATCATGTGAAGGAGCTGCAGCGCTCCACCATCCGATCTGCGTCTACTCCACCATCCGATCATGTGAAGGAGCCGCAGCGCTCCACCATCCGATCTGCGTCTTCTCCGTCATCCGATCATGTGAAGGAGCCGCAGCGCTCCACCATCCGATCTGCAGCACTGACCCCTTGTTTCTCTTCTCTCCGCAGCACATCGGTCCCTCCTCTGTGGCCCGGAAGCAGCTTCTTCAAGAAAAACGGAGCTTTGCTTCAAGGTAAGAGACTTCCCGCTGCCGTCCCGAGCCCCCGGAGATGGAGCCGCCGCTGTCATGGCGAATCGCCTTCTTCTGTCTTCTCCGACTTTCTTATAGCGTTTGTGTTGCTGATGTTTCTGAGCAGATCGAGTAAATGTAGAAAGAACAAGGTGAAATCCCCGGTGCAGACGGCTCCGCTCCAGGGCGCCCCGGCCATGAATCCAGGAGCAGTGCCGTCTATTAGCGGTGCCGTCTATTAGCGGTGCCGTCTATTAGCGGCCTCCACGTTACTGGCGCTGACATTAATATCCATAAATAATACTGTAGGATGACCGGGGATTGGCTGCGCACGTCCACGCGTGGCTGATCGGAGAGGTCACAGGTCGGGGTTCACGGCCCACATTGGGGTGATCAGCCCTTTAAGGGTTACACGGTTTCTTTCTCGCGGTGTGGGGTTGTCGGGAGATCTGCGGCCCATTGTGCTGGGTCCTGGAAGCACAAAGCCTCCGCTCCCACCTCCTAACCAAACAGGATAAAGTTTAGTGGCGCACTTTGGTTGCCGTAGCAACCATGAGTGTGGCCGCAAATTACAGGGTGAAAGCACGCGGCTGTGTAAATGCTAGGTGTGTAGACCGCGATTACCTGCAATCTGATGCCCTCATCCCGCGGGCCGCAGCGTTAACCCTTACTGGCCCAGACGGAAGATTATCTGCACATTTATCCAGATGGTGACCTCACATCATGGCTCCTTGTCCTTCATACACATAAAGCTGCGCCCCATCACCCCCTCCAGACCCCCTGATTTCACTGCGCTCCCGTTCAGATCAGACCCTCAGTGCCCCCTCCTCTGTCCAGCCGTACAGACCATGTGTGGACTCTGCACCTCCAAATCCATCTGCTGCTGCCCCTTACAGGACTCTGACCCTCTCTAGACCCCCTTTGTCCTCTTTTCTGGAGACCCCCCCCTTTTTGCCTTTTCTTTTAGATACCCCCCTTTTTTTACTCCTCTCTGGAGACCCCCCTTTTTGACCTCTCTAGAGACCCCCCTTTTTACCTGTTCTCTAGAGATCCCCTTTTTGACCTGCTCTCTAGAGACCCCCCTTTTTGACCCGCTCTCTAGAGACACCCCCTTTTCTTATCTCCTCTCTAGAGACCCCCCCCCCCCTTTTTTTTTTTTTTACCTCCTTTCTAGAGACCCCCCCCTCTTTTTCTTTTTTTTTTTTGACCTTTTTTTTTCTAGAGACCTCTTTTTTGTACCTCCTCTCTAGAGGGCCCCTTTTGTTATCTCCTCCTCTCTAGGGACCCCCTTTTTTTTATCTCCTCTCTAGAGACCCCCTCTTTTTAGACCTCCTCTCTAGAGACTTCTCTAGAGACACCCCTCCTTTTTTTTTCCTTTACCTTTTCTCTAGAGAACCCCTTTTTGACCTCCTCTCTAGAGAACCCCCTTTATCCTTCCCCTCTGGACCCCATATATCTTTCCCTCTCTGTTTTCCCCCCGCTGGATGCCCCTCTCTCCTCCCCTTTGTCCTCCCCCCGCTGGATGCCCCTCTCTTCTCCCCTCTGTCCTCCACCCGCTGGACGCCCCTCTCTCCTCCCCTCTGTCCGCCCCCGCTGGACGCCCCTCTCTCTCCCCTCTGTCCGCCCCCCGCTGGACGCCCCTCTCTCCTCCCCTCTGTCCTTCCCCCGCTGGATGCCCCTCTCTCCTCCCCTCTGTCCTCCCCCCGCTGGATGCCCCTCTCTCTCTCCCCTCTGTACTCCCCCCACTGGATGCCCCTCTCTCCTCCCCTCTGTCCTCCCCCGCTGGACGCCCCTCTCTCCTCCCCTCTGTCCTCCCCCCGCTGGACGCCCCTCTCTCCTCCCCTCTGTCCTCCCCCCGCTGGACGCCCCTCTCTCCTCCCCTCTGTCCTCCCCCCGCTGGACGCCCCTCTCTCCTCCCCTCTGTCCTCCCCCCGCTGGACGCCCCTCTCTCCTCCCCTCTGTCCTCCCCCGCTGGACGCCCCTCTCTCCTCCCCTCTGTCCTCCCCCCGCTGGATGCCCCTCTCTCCTCCCCTCTCTCCTCTCCTCTGTCCTCCCCCCGCTGGACGCCCCTCTCTCCTCCCCTCTGTCCTCTCCCCCGCTGGATGCCCCTCTCTCCTCCCCTCTGTCCTCCCCCCGCTGGATGCCCCTCTCTCCTCCCCTCTGTCCTCCCCCCGCTGGATGCCCCTCTCTCCTCCCCTCTGTCCTCTCCCTGCTGGATGCCCCTCTCTCTTCCCCTCTGTCCTCCCCCCGCTGCACACCCCTCTCTCCTCCCTCTGTCTTCCCCCCGCTGGACGCCCCTCTCTCCTCCCTCTGTCCTCCCCCCGCTGGACGCCCCTCTGTCCTCCCCCCGCTGGACGCCCCTCTTTCCTCCCCCCGCTGGACGCCCCTCTTTCCTCCCCCGCTGGACGGCCCCTCTTTCCTCCCCCCGCTGGACGCCCCTCTGCCCTCCCCCCCGCTGGACGCCCCTCTGTCCTCCCCCCGCTGGACGCCCCTCTCTCCTCCCCTCTGCCCTCCCCCCCGCTGGACGCCCCTCTGTCCTCCCCCCGCTGGACGCCCCTCTCTCCTCCCCTCTGCCCTCCCCCCGCTGGATGCCCCTCTGTCCTCCCCCCGCTGGACGCCCCTCCCTCCTCCCCTCTGTCCTCCCTCTCTCCTCCCCTCTGTCCTCCCCCCGCTGGACGCCCCCCTCTCTCCTCCCCTCTGTCCTCCCCCGCTGGACGCCCCTCTCTCCTCCCCTCTGTCCTCCCCCGCTGGACGCCCCTCTCTCCTCCCCTCTGTCCTCCCCCCGCTGGACGCCCCTCTCTCCTCCCCTCTGTCCTCCCCCCGCTGGACGCCCCTCTCTCCTCCCCTCTGTCCTCTCCCCGCTGGACGCCCCTCTCTCCTCCCCTCTGTCCTCCCCCTGCTGGACGCCCCTCTCTCCTCCCCTCTGTCCTCCCCCGCTGGACGCCCCTCTCTCCTCCCCTCTGTCCTCCCCCCCCGCTGGACGCCCCTCTCTCCTCCCCTCTGTCCTCCCCCCGCTGGACGCCCCTCTCTCCTCCCCTCTGTCCTCCCCCCGCTGGACGCCCCTCTCTCTCCTCCCCTCTGTCCTCCCCCCGCTGGATGCCCCTCTCTCCTCCCCTCTCTCCTCCCCTCTGTCCTCCCCCCGCTGGACGCCCCTCTCTCCTCCCCTCTGTCCTTCCCCCGCTGGACGCCCCTCTCTCCTCCCCTCTGTCCTCTCCCTGCTGGATGCCCCTCTCTCTTCCCCTCTGTCCTCCCCCCGCTGCACACCCCTCTCTCCTCCCCTCTGTCTTCCCCCCGCTGGACGCCCCTCTCTCCTCCCCTCTGTCCTCCCCCCGCTGGACGCCCCTCTGTCCTCCCCCCGCTGGACGCCCCTCTTTCCTCCCCCCGCTGGACGCCCCTCTTTCCTCCCCCCGCTGGACGCCCCTCTTTCCTCCCCCCGCTGGACGCCCCTCTGCCCTCCCCCCCGCTGGACGCCCCTCTGTCCTCCCCCCGCTGGACGCCCCTCTCTCCTCCCCTCTGCCCTCCCCCCCGCTGGACGCCCCTCTGTCCTCCCCCCGCTGGACGCCCCTCTCTCCTCCCCTCTGCCCTCCCCCCGCTGGATGCCCCTCTGTCCTCCCCCCGCTGACGCCCCTCCCTCCTCCCCTCTGTCCTCCCCTCCCTCCTCCCCTCTGTCCTCCCCCCGCTGGACGCCCCCTCTCTCCTCCCCTCTGTCCTCCCCTGCTGGACGCCCCTCTCTCCTCCCCTCTGTCCTCCCCCCGCTGGACGCCCCTCTCTCCTCCCCTCTGTCCTCCCCCCGCTGGACGCCCCTCTCTCCTCCCCGCTGGACGCCCCTCTCTCCTCCCCTCTGTCCTCCCCCTGCTGGACGCCCCTCTCTCCTCCCCTCTGTCCTCTCCCCGCTGGATGCCCCTCTCTCCTCCCCTCTGTCCTCCCCCCGCTGGACCCCCAGGCTCAGGATATAGTCAGGAATCCCCCATACACACGATGTGGTCGCCCGTCCGCCCTGAGACTTGTGGGGTTAGATGGATATTTGGGGTTCATTCCCTCGCGCCCGTCTCGGAGGTGTTTGCTGCGGCTGCGAGTGACAATTCTGTGCTCGGAAAATAAAAATGAAGCCTCTGTGTAAATGGTATTGGATCCTCTGTCCATGTTGTTTTATGTACACAGCTCCCATGATGCATTGTGTTGCCGTGGTTACAGACTACACACAACCCCTGTGTAGTCGGATTGTGCTGATTAGTGGGGTGACGCCTCCCTTCTCCTCAGGATGGTGAGGGTTGTGTTCCTCTATTTCGGAGGGCTCAGTGAACACTTGACCTTCATGTCTCGGGGCGCTGGGTCCCCCCCACACACACCCGGCCCGTCCGGCGGTGAGGCCAGCGCCTCCAGTTTCAGTCTCTTATTTTCTCTTGTCCGGACATAGTTGACACGAGGCCGGATTCCTGCTCCACAGCCACCGCCGCCGCTCGGAGGAGGCCGATTCCTGCTCCGTAGCCACCGCCACCGCTCGGAGGAGGCCGGATTCCTGCTCCGCAGCCAGCGCCGCCGCTCGGAGGAGGCCGGATTCCTGCTCCGCAGCCACCACCGCCGCTCGGAGGAGGCCGGATTCCTGCTCCGCAGCCACCGCCGCCGCTCGGAGGAGGCCGGATTCCTGCTCCGTAGCCACCGCCGCCGCTCGGAGGAGGCCGGATTCCTGCTCCGTAGCCACCGCCGCCGCTCGGAGGAGGCCGGATTCCTGCTCCGCAGCCACCGCCGCCGCTCGGAGGAGGCCGGATTCCTGCTCCGTAGCCACCGCCGCCGCTCGGAGGAGGCCGGATTCCTGCTCCGTAGCCACCGCCGCCGCTCGGAGGAGCCGTCCTGTATTTACTTCACTTATTCAGGAGTAATGATGTCGCAGCCGCCGGTGGACGGAGCGCCAAAAACAGCGCGTCTGTCGGCCAGAGCACAGCTGAAAGCTGGGTGATGGCGCCGTACCCACCCTGGAGGGCTCCTCGCGGGTCATGTGACCTGCATTGGGCGCTGGGTGGGGGGTGAATAATTCAGACTTTACCAGATGTGAGTCTCTCGTGCCCGGACATGAAGAGCCAAACCGGTTTGTGTCTTCTACTTTCCTACTCAGCTGCTGAAAGATGTCACTCGGCAGCGCCTGCCCCCGGCCCCTGTCCAAACCGTCGCTGCCCCTCCCCCACCTACCACCCCGTACACGGAGACCCAGGGGTTTGCCGTGCTGTTTGGGGTTTGCTCTGCACTCGGGTTTGTTACGCTCTGCACTTGTGGTTTGCTCTGCGCTCGGGATGTTGCTCTGCGCTCGGGATGTTGCTCTGCGCTCGGGATGTTGCTCTGCTCTCGGGATGTTGCTCTGCGCTCGGAGTGTTGCTCTGCTCTCGGGGTGTTGCTCTGCTCTCGGGGTGTTGCTCTGCTCTCGGGTTGTTGCTCTGCGCTCGGGGTGTTGCTCTGCGCTCGGGGTGTTGCTCTGCGCTCGGGTGTTGCTCTGCGCTCGGGGTGTTGCTCTGCGCTCGGGGTGTTGCTCTGCGCTCGGGGTGTTGCTCTGCGCTCGGGGTGTTGCTCTGCGCTCGGGGTGTTGCTCTGCGCGCGGGGTTTGCCGTGCTGTTCAGGGTGTTGCTCTGCGCGCAGGGTGTTGCTCTGCTCTCGGGGTTTGCCGTGCTTTTCGGGGTTTGGTGATGCCGCCGCTGTTTCCTCGCCGTCCGTACATCCGGCTCTGCTCTCGGGGTGTTGCTCTGCGCGCGGGGTGTTGCTCTGCTCTCGGGGTGTTGCTCTGCGCTCGGGGGTTCGGTGATCCAGCCGCTGTTTCCTCGCCGTCCATACATCCGGCTCTGCTCTTGGGGTGTTGCTCTGCTCTCGGGGTGTTGCTCTGCGCGCGGGTGTTGCTCTGCTCTCTGGGTTTGCCATGCTGTTCGGGGTTCGGTGATGCCGCCGCTGTTTCCTCGCCGTCCATACATCCGGCTCTGCTCTCGGGATGTTGCTCTGCTCTCGGGGTTTGCCGTGCTGTTCGGGGTTCGGTGATGCCGCCGCTGTTTCCTCGCCGTCCATACATCCGGCTCTGCTCTCGGGGTGTTGCTCTGCTCTCGGGGTGTTTTGCTCTGCGCTCGGGGTTTCCTCGCCGTCCATACATCCGGCTCTGCTGCCATGTCTCCGGCGTCTTCTGACATTGCGATCGTCTATTTATAGCTGTGTGATGGCTCGTCAGGGCTTATCTGGTGCTATTCCTCCTGACGGCTGCGGCAGATGATAGGCGCAGCGTTATCCCTCCGCCTGGCGCTCTATCGATCACACCGCACGTTAAGTGGGCGAGCGCTGGGAATGAGACAGGTCCCCGCGGAGGCCTCCGATACGCCAGCACTAATACAATATTAAGTACATCAGCGATGGCGGTTCCTGCTGCTCCGGCCTTTACCAGCCGGATTGTGTTACCAAGCGCAGAAGGCAACCCCCCCAAATAGTCACCGCACCCCAAAAATATCAGTCTACAGCCGCCGGCTGCTGGAGACTTGTGGGGCGACCCGAGACTCTTCTTCGGGTGTTTTTTGTGCGGAGTCTTCATCTGCTCCTCGGCAGGGGTCTTCCCGGAGGCCACACTACACATATATATATATATACAGTATATATCGCTTTGTTTGCCCCCTGCTCCGGGCTCGATGCCCGTAATTCGCTTTCCATTAGCAGAGAGGAAAGGAGGTCATGGATGTAGCGGGGTTTTTTGGTTGGCCGCGGACAATGCGAGCGCCCCTTCCCTTCCTGCCCCGCACAATAGATGACTGTGCGCCTTTCACTGAGCCGCGATTACAAATGCCTCTTGTCACAAGCGATCAGCGTCGCGCCTCTGGCGAGGGGCAGCAGCGGTGGTCCCCGGCTGGCGGAGCAGATTGTTCACCTTTTTGTGTGCGGCGGCTCCAGCTATTGTCCTGGTGATCACTGACCCGGCTGCAATCGCACTTCATGCCACAAGGCTGGAAACGCGCCGGCCCTTCCATAACGGATCCTGGAAATGGAACGATGAAGACAAAAAAAGAAAAAATGGACGCGGCCCAGCGTGTAAAGCGCGTTTTGTATACGGCTCCGATCTGACAGCGCGGCCGCCCCTTCCCCTCCTCAGGGCGCACACCCATTCCTCGCAATATTATACCTACTGGTGAGAAATGATAAGACCCCGACCATAAAATCGCCGATCCGCTGCCGGGAAAGATGGGTGACGGCAAGTCCGACTGTATATAGATGTATTCAGTTTATAGGTTGTTAAACTACAACTCCCAGCATGCCCTGATAACATCCTGTGGCTATGTCATGCTGGGAGTTGTAGTTTAGCAACATCTGGCAGGTGACTGATCTGTGCTGCAGACTTGTCATGCAGGGCTACAGGAAAGCTGGGTGCAGAGGTGAGAGTGTCTCATTCTGCTTGTCCAGGTGCAGAAAAAAAGAAGAGACCTGAACCTGCGGCGCCCCCTGGTGACCGTGCGAGATACAACGTAACAACCGTGTATCAGTAATCTGCACCATAAATATTTA
The DNA here is from genome assembly GCF_048569485.1 of Anomaloglossus baeobatrachus. NCBI lineage: Eukaryota > Metazoa > Chordata > Amphibia > Anura > Aromobatidae > Anomaloglossus > Anomaloglossus baeobatrachus. The sequence continues at coordinate 9,335,070 of NC_134364.1, read as the reverse complement.
CTAATTTCCTCATTCCCGCTTTCTAGCAGAGATCACATGATCCTGAGGACCGAGGCCAAGACTGCGGCCTCCACCCTCCGCGCCTCCACCCTCCGCACCGCCATCTTGCACTGACAGTTGAGTCATTTGTTGCCATAGTGATGAACTTGTTCTGCAGGTTCTACAGCCGAAACCTTATACACCGCAGAGTATATAACTGTGAAGAGGACTGGTGTGTATACAGCTGCGGGGTCCGCCATGTCTGAAAGTATATTCCTAACCGCTCAAAGGACAGGCGGCATTCAGTGATGTCACCGCTGATCTCTGGTGATGGATAGGAGGTGTCCTCAGTGATGTCTCTGCTGATCTCTGGTGATGGATAGGAGGTGTTCTCAGTGATGTCACCGCTGATCTCTGGTGATGGATAGGAGGTGTTCTCAGTGATGTCACCGCTGATCTCTGGTGATGGATAGGTGGTGTTCTCAGTGATGTCACCGCTGATCTCTGGTGATGGATAGGAGGTGTTCTCAGTGAGGTCACCGCTGATCTCTGGTGATGGATAGGAGGTGTTCTCAGTGAGGTCACCGCTGATCTCTGGTGATGGATAGGAGGTGTTCTCAGTGATGTCACCGCTGATCTCTGGTGATGGATAGGAGGTGTTCTCAGTGATGTCACCGCTGATCTCTGGTGATGGATAGGCGGCGTTCAGTGATGTCACCGCTGATCTCTGGTGATGGATAGGCGGTGTTCTCAGTGATGTCACTGCTGATCTCTGGTGATGGATAGGAGGTGTTCTCAGTGATGTCACCGCTGATCTCTGGTGATGGATAGGAGGTGTTCTCAGTGATGTCACCGCTGATCTCTGGTGATGGATAGGCGGTGTTCTCAGTGATGTCACCGCTGATCTCTGGTGATGGATAGGAGGTGTTCTCAGTGATGTCACTGCTGATCTCTGGTGATGGATAGGAAGTGTTCTCAGTGATGTCACCGCTGATCTCTGGTGATGGATAGGCGGTGTTCTCAGTGATGTCACTGCTGATCTCTGGTGATGGATAGGAGGTGTTCTCAGTGATGTCACCGCTGATCTCTGGTGATGGATAGGCGGTGTTCTCAGTGATGTCACCGCTGATCTCTGGTGATGGATAGGAGGTGTTCTCAGTGATGTCACCGCTGATCTCTGGTGATGGATAGGAGGTGTTCTCAGTGATGTCACTGCTGATCTCTGGTGATGGATAGGCGGTGTTCTCGGTGATGTCACCGCTGATCTCTGGTGATGGATAGGTGGTGTTCTCAGTGATGTCACTGCTGATCTCTGGTGATGGATAGGCGGTGTTCTCAGTGATGTCACCGCTGATCTCTGGTGAAGGATAGGAGGTGTTCTCAGTGATGTCACCGCTGATCTCTGGTGATGGATAGGCGGTGTTCTCAGTGATGTCACCGCTGATCTCTGGTGATGGATAGGAGGTGTTCTCAGTGATGTCACTGCTGATCTCTGGTGATGGATAGGCGGTGTTCTCAGTGATGTCACCGCTGATCTCTGGTGATGGATAGGAGGTGTTCTCAATGATGTCACCGCTGATCTCTGGTGATGGATAGGAGGTGTTCTCAATGATGTCACTGCTGATCTCTGGTGATGGATAGGAGGTGTTCTCAGTGATGTCACTGCTGATCTCTGGTGATGGATAGGAGGTGTTCTCAGTGATGTCACTGCTGATCTCTGGTGATGGATAGGCGGTGTTCTCAGTGATGTCACTGCTGATCTCTGGTGATGGATAGGAGGTGTTCTCAGTGATGTCACCGCTGATCTCTGGTGATGGATAGGCGGTGTTCTCAGTGATGTCACTGTTGATCTCTGGTGATGGATAGGAGGTGTTCTCAGTGATGTCACCGCTGATCTCTGGGGATGGATAGGAGGTGTTCTCAGTGATGTCACCTCTGGTGATGGATAGGAGGTGTTATCAGTGATGTCACCTCTGGTGATGGATAGGAGGTGTTCTCAGTGATGTCACCGCTGATCTCTGGTGATGGATAGGCGGTGTTCTCAGTGATGTCACCGCTGATCTCTGGTGATGGATAGGAGGTGTTCTCAGTGATGTCACTGCTGATCTCTGGTGATGGATAGGAGGTGTTCTCAATGATGTCACCGCTGATCTCTGGTGATGGATAGGAGGTGTTCTCAGTGATGTCACCGCTGATCTCTGGTGATGGATAGGAGGTGTTCTCAGTGATGTCACCGCTGATCTCTGGTGATGGATAGGAGGTGTTCTCAGTGATGTCACCGCTGATCTCTGGTGATGGATAGGAGGTGTTCTCAGTGATGTCACCGCTGATCTCTGGTGATGGATAGGAGATGTTCTCAGTGATGTCACTGCTGATCTCTGGTGATGGATAGGAGGTGTTCTCAGTGATGACACTGCTGATCTCTGGTGATGGATAGGAGGTGTTCTCAGTAATGACACTGCTGATCTCTGGTGATGGATAGGAGGTGTTCTCAGTGATGTCACCGCTAATCTCTGGTGATGGATAGGAGGTGTTCTCAGTGATGTCACCGCTGATCTCTGGTGATGGATAGGAGCTGTTCTCAGTGATGTCACCGCTGATCTCTGGTGATGGATAGGAGCTGTTCTCAGTGATGTCACCGCTGATCTCTGGTGATGGATAGGAGGTGTTCTCAGTGATGTCACCGCTGATCTCTGGTGATGGATAGGCGGTGTTCTCAGTGATGTCACCGCTGATCTCTGGTGATGGATAGGCGGTGTTCTCAGTGATGTCACCGCTGATCTCTGGTGATGGATAGGCGGTGTTCTCAGTGATGTCACCGCTGATCTCTGGTGATGGATAGGAGGTGTTCTCAGTGATGTCACTGCTGATCTCTGGTGATGGATAGGCGGTGTTCTCAGTGATGTCACCGCTGATCTCTGGTGATGGATAGGAGGTGTTCTCAGTGATGTCACTGCTGATCTCTGGTGATGGATAGGCGGTGTTCTCAGTGATGTCACCGCTGATCTCTGGTGATGGATAGGAGGTGTTCTCAGTGATGTCACCGCTGATCTCTGGTGATGGATAGGAGGTGTTCTCAGTGATGTCACTGCTGATCTCTGGTGATGGATAGGAGGTGTTCTCAGTGATGTCACCGCTGATCTCTGGTGATGGATAGGAGGTGTTCTCAGTGATGTCACTGCTGATCTCTGGTGATGGATAGGCGGTGTTCTCAGTGATGTCACCGCTGATCTCTGGTGATGGATAGGAGGTGTTCTCAGTGATGTCACTGCTGATCTCTGGTGATGGATAGGAGGTGTTCTCAGTGATGTCACTGCTGATCTCTGGTGATGGATAGGAGGTGTTCTCAGTGATGTCACCGCTGATCTCTGGTGATGGATAGGAGGTGTTCTCAGTGATGTCACTGCTGATCTCTGGTGATGGATAGGCGGTGTTCTCAGTGATGTCACTGCTGATCTCTGGTGATGGATAGGAGGTGTTCTCAGTGATGTCACCGCTGATCTCTGGTGATGGATAGGAGGTGTTCTCAGTGATTTCACCGCTGATCTCTGGTGATGGATAGGAGGTGTTCTCAGTGATGTCACTGCTGATCTCTGGTGATGGAT